>NC_142895.1:6765000-7065000 GCF_054131105.1 Drosophila navojoa | reverse complement strand
TGTGTGAACGGGGCGAAGTCTCTCTTTATCACAGCTACAAGTTTTCACCCACAGATCGAATTTGTCTTGAAATGTTATTTCCAGTTTTTTAAAGGTCTATTTGTCGACCTTTCCGATAAAAGTATTTAAATTTGATAAAACGCTTATAATATTATGATTTCACTTTAAGCGAAATTCCCGCAAATAAACGAGACGTATGCAAATATTTGCTTCAGATTAATTTTGGCAAATCTTCTTGAAATATAATCCGAGGAAAATGTCTCGACTGTCTGAGCAGCAGCTGGAATAGATTATAAAATTCTTGTTAACTACACTTGACAGCGACAAGGTACATGTAAAATTTCAGAAAGGCCTTAGATGATGGGCAGATGAGTGCCTGTTGCTGTTGTATTAAGCCCATTGTTGCTGTTAATTAAGAAGTACTCCAGGGCCACGCTGCCGCTGTCTTGTGCCAAATTCAGTTGCTGGAAATATCAGAGAGAGGGGGGAGATGAGAGGCAGAGGATGGCAGAGCCTGCTGTGGCTCTTAATTGTCGCCAGAGTTGCTTTTAGTGGACAAGTGGCGAGCTCTTGCTCTCGGCTCGAATGCAACTACCCAAATGGCCATCTCAGGCGTGGCCCGGTTGACCGGGCCAACCCTTGTCCGGTCCGTAAGCGGCTTGGGCTCGACGTTTGCTTTTGCCGCTGTCGTTGAGCTTGCAATTAAAATGTTCATTTCGGTTGCATCCATTATGAAGAAATAAAAAAAATATTAAAAAAACACACACACACCGGAAAATGAAAGATGGAAAATGAAAAATGTGAGCACAAGCAAATAGAGCGCACCGAGCACTCAGTACGGCCGGACATTCGGCTAAGACTTTTGAAAGCAATTTAAGCTGCTTTGCACATTGTGTCATTAAAATAAAATACGTTAATTTCCGCATCGAACTGAAATGTCATCGACCAGAGTCTCCTAGCCAATTTTGGCCGCCTCAAACGAGCTGTGACAAATGCGCCTGGGGATCAATTTCAAATTAGAAAACCCGAACATGTTTCGACCCGCTGAAGAGCTGAGAAAAGGTGAAGTCAAAAAACATTTCCAATGCGATTTCCCCGTGGACAAATTAAGCTGACTTTATGCCACAAAACCAACTGAACGGAACAACTATTACCTATATACTATTTCAGCAATAGAGCTCGAGCTGCGGTCAAGCGCCTGCCGAAACACTTCATCTAACGTTACGTTCTCTGGGACTAATTCGAATGTATTGCGAGACCATGTTAAGTTGTAAGTTCTGCTCGCAGTGTTAAGTGCTTGACGGCTTATTGAAATCTATTGTTATAATATTGCAGGAGACAGCAAGGAAGAGCTAGATTACATTACGTTACGTTACCTTGTGACGTGTTACGTTGAGCTACTTTTCGCTACTTTACATAGGTATCACCACACTCCAATTCCCTTTAAAGAACGTTATATTATTCTGTTATATTAACAGACGGTAAATTACGTAACAGCATGGTGCAATAAGTTATGTACGTTATGTTATCATACGTTAAATACGCAACAGAACGTTGATGTACGTAATTATATATTAATAGACTTTAAATAACGTAGCGGACGTTACCTTACTTTATATCATATCTACTTACGTTATATTACGTAACAAGACGTTGTTACTTATTATCACACTTTAAATTACGTAACAGAACGTTGTAACTTATTGTCGCACTTGAAATTACGTAACAGAACGTTGCTTACGTAATGAACGTTTATTTACGTAATGAACGTATCACGTTATGTTAATTAACATGCTCACCCTTACATTATCTCATTTAAGTTTATGTTACGTAATATTAGATAAGAATTTCTTCAGTTGTAGAACGTAAAATTACGTTATCGTGCGTTACGTGTTTTGTAGCTTACGTTACGTAACGTTAGATTCGAGTATCTTGAATTGCAGAGCGTTACATTACAGCATCTTGCGTTACGTTCTTTTGTAGCTTACGTTACGTAACGTTAGATAAGATCACCTTCGATTGCAGAGCGTTATATAACGGCATTATACGTTACGTTAATTTTATAGCTTACGTTGCGTAACGTTAGATTTATATTGGGTTTTGTTCTGTTACGTTATGGCATGCTTATATAGAGCTGTAGCCAACAAGTGTCAACAAAAAAATGCGCAAATGTTTGCCGGCTTTGCACCACTGTGCATTGCTGTTAATTTGCATGCATCTGGATTGCAAATGTGAAATGGTTCGCATTTTCATTCCATGCTGATGCCTGGCCAAGTTGAGCTGTCAACAATGCTCGGCACCCAGACAACTTGTGCTTGGCGAACACTCTTTGCCAGTTTGTTGATTACAGTCTCATTAATGAACCTGTTAGCGGGCTAAGAACAAGAGCAATTCACCTGCTTCAATTAGATTATCCGCGCAGATGAATCTCTGCTCCATCTCCATCGCCATCTCCATTTCCATTTCCAGCAACAGCAACAGCAACAGCAATTGCAATCGCATCGTCTGCTGGACCAACAACATTCGTTTGCCAACTAATTTGTTAGCCTGGCTGAAAACTTAAGCAGGCCACACCAGACTGAATATAGATGGCACCCAGCCAAGCTGACTGAGAGCGAGAGATACTGAAATTTGCATTATATCATTTCTTTGTTTTAGTTTTTTTGTAATTTTGTTTCTTTTGCTTTTGCACATGAGGCGGATATCCAGACGGAGACGATGGCAGCTCAACCAGAGGGCTGCTCAGAAAGTTTCGTTATGTTCAAGTTTATGTTATCAGCGGATACTTAGGAAGATCTATCTTAAGAATTTAATATAGGGTGTTTAAGGTATATAAGGTTAGAGTACAGTTGCTGTCTTCAACTCAGTTCTTGATTTATATACGAAATATATATATGTAAAAGATAAATAATAAATAAATAATAAATAATAAATAATATAGATATACGTATATATAAAATATATATATGTAAATATATAAAATGTATGTACTTTACTTACTCCACTACGATTTTTATGAATATATATTTTGGGTATGCATACATATTATAACAAGAAAGTACCTAAAATTATAATAAAATTAAAAAATCGAAAATTTCTTGTTTTATTTTTTATTTTTATTTTTATTTTTGTTTTTTTAAATAAGTAATAAAACAAAAGTTTTGTAAAGTTCAAATATGTGAAAGAATAAATAAATACCCGTATATATTTTAATTAAAAAATATAATACATAATAAATAAATCTCAAATTCTATTTGTAAAATCCCCATTATGTCTATAACTCTTCGCTTAGCCCTCTGTTAAGCCAAATGCTGGCTATCTACACATGCTCTCTCTGTCACTATCTCCATCCCGCTCTCACTCTCAGTGTCTTTCGCTCTCTATCTCTTGCAAGCAGCTTTATGCCTCCAAGGAAGCTATTGTTAGTTTTTCACACAGCATTTTCCTTGTGCCTTAAGTAATTTAATTTATGTGTTTCACACACACAAACACACACACACAGAGACTGTCGGAGGGAGAAAAAGAAATAAAAAAGGCACAAAAATTAGAGATCCGAGCACACACACATAATAAAAGCAGAAATAAGCATATCCACAAGCTGGCCAAAAAATGTTGGCTATGCCATGTGTAGTGATTGTCATCGTTGTTGTTGTTGTTGTTGTTGTTGTTGTTGGTTTATTCTGTAGTTATTTACATAGTCACTGTGACAAAAACCAAATTGTAACTGCCTTTGGAATTTCAGCTATAACTTATACCCGGCTTGCATCTGTTCCGTTCCATCAGGCAAGGACATTGCGAGGCAAGGCACGATAAGGGGATTCCCTCAATTTCGGCTTTCACCAGCTTCATATTGCTTCATTCATAGCAAGCAAATAAAATGAACTGAAATAAAATGAAAATGAACAAAGTCGGGGGAAATTATCCAAGGCTCGGCGAATAATTAATACACTGACTGGAGAAAATGGACGGAAATGGGGGCAGGAGAAAACGTTATAGCCAATACGTTATACACTTAACGTCTAGAGGGAGGCCAATGAATTTGGGAATCGGGATTGCGTTACGTATCTGATGACAAACTGATATAGCCGGCGACAGGGCAAACAAATTGCGGGGCTCATTTCGTAACAGTAAATTCTGAGGCTCAGATTTGCGTTTGCCCTCGCCTTTCGGATCTCGGATTTCTGTGGGGGGCTGCGCCTGAATGAGTTTTGTTTCCGCTCTACGCACATATTATTCCCGGACTGGACTCAAGCCGGCGGCTAAAAATGTGTAATAACTGAGCTATACTATGCTAGCTATGCACCGGCCGGTCATACGTGCACCATATATGATGTGGTACAATTAAATATTTGAAATATCGTCTAGCCCGAACCAAGTATAGCCCAAGCCCGAGCCCTGGGCCGCGTACAAGGCACCGTGAAAAACGACAACTCATTGTCGCCGTAATGAGGCTATTTGTTGGCATCAGGTGACATTATTCATGAGCTCTGTTCAGCCGACGCAGCGCTGAGAATACGGCTGGGAATAAGGGGGGAGAGGCGAGAGATGCGAGCCGCAAGGCTTCTCAATATTTTACCAAAGGCTAAAACTTAACCACAATCGATCTAGAACGAAACTGCGCTCAGTCTGATTTATGGGATGGACTCGTCCAATTTGTCGGCTAGCCAAATCCTAGAATTACTCTGCCTGCCTTAAGAGCATCGGACATACATTACATTATATCAGACTGTGAGCCCATTTGACTGTGGTTTTCCCAGGGCAATAAAGTCTAAGGCTTCATCTGGTCTTACTTTCTTCTATAGCTTGTTGTATGCTTGTAGAATGCTCCCTTGGTGAGGTTCTAGGCTTCATCTTGTTTAACGTTCTTCTATAACTTGTTGAAGGAGTATATCTTGATCATTTATACTTGGGAAGGTTCTAGGCTTCACTTTCTTCTATGACTTGTTGAGGGTGTCAGTCTTCCCCAATCATTCGAAGGTTTCTTTGTTGAGGTCCTAGGTCTATCTCATCTTGTTTTCATCTATAACTTGTTGAAGAAGTCTATATTGGTCATTCATAGAGTCCAAGGAAATATAGTTTCAGGCTTCGTCTGGTCTTACTTTTTTCTATAACTTGTTGAGAGAGTCCATCTTCTTAATTCATTCGAAGGTCTGCTTCACTTTCTTCTACAACATGTTGAAGGAGTCCATCCTATTCAGTCATTCGAAGGTTTCCCTGCAAGGGTTCATTCATCCAAAGGTTTGCTAGGCTTCACCTTCTTCTATAGCTTGTTAAAGGAGTTCATCTTCTTCATTCATACAAAAGCTGTCCTTGCTCTACAGTCCTCGTTACCTCAGCTTCCTCAAGCAATAGTTTAACAATTGCTTGAAAATTTCAACTTTACTCTCCCCAAGGCTCGTCTGACTTGGATTGCTTATTAAATCAGTTTCTATGACCTAGTTTCTAGTTTCCTTTCTGTCTATCTCTGGCTCCCTCTGCGAATCCTAATGAATTCCATAATTTAAAATCATTAATCGTAGTTATATATAATATACATATATAATAACATTCTATTCCTCTATTCGCCTCGCCCAAACTTGGGAGGCTTGTGTGCTTAATCAAATGAGCTTAGAGTGAAACTGAGACTTTAATCAAATGCAAATAAATATTCAGGGCACGCATCAAGAGCTTGGGAATTACCGGCCCAGGCAACGGCTCGAGTAACAGCCACAGACACAGCAGGTCAATTGGTGTGGAACAGGGCGCCAGAGAAGGGATAAGGCCGGGCGAATGGGGAGCGGAGTGGAGCCCAAACCAGTTGACTGGCGTACATCCGGTCGAGGCATCAGCTCCCCGCGGTCAATCATTAAATAAACAAACGTCAAAGATGAGGCCAGGCCACTTGAACCGTGGCAAGGAAGTGGGCGGCCAAACTTCGAGCCCGATGATGCCCACGATAATGATAATAAAGATGCATGATAGTTCCCATCAGCCGAATGGGCGAGCGCCGACGAACGACGAGCTGGACTCGCCCTCTGCAGCCGGCAAAGGGGTCCGTATTGAGACTTTGTTGGCATTGGAATTAAGAAATAAGGCAAACGTCAAGCTCGAGCAGAGCTGGCGCCCCAGTCCCGAACAGTTAATTTCGTGTGTCCTGGCCATGTCCTTGCCGTGTCCTGAACGTGTTCCAGCTGCCTGACAGCTGCCCAACCCCTAGGCGAACAAGCGTGAGAACTTGTGAATGAGTGTGAACGTATATCCTGCTCCAATTGTGGGCTGAGTGGAGGCGGAGTGGGATGAATCACACTCCCAATTTGTGCCACCCGCTGGCAATTACGAGTCGTAAACGGAACAGTTGAGAGCAAGGCTATATTTAGATTATTCATAAACCGTTTGCTCCGACTCGGCGGCCTCCCGGCGATATCTGCAGACATCGCGACAAATGCTCCTTCCCAGCCCGGACACGTACGCACTCCTGCCCCAAGAGCGACAAATACTAAGGACTCGCACCATAATCGATGAATCTATCAACGATGTCATGATGGGCACCCTTTAGAGGGGGAGACACCATGGGACATCAGCCCCTACTCCCTAGCCCACCTCGCTCTCCTCTCTCTCTCTCTCTCTCTCTCACACCTCTCGCTGGCTAAATGGCTGGCCACAAAATCTTATGAAAACTTTTTATCTTTCGCGCTGACGTCTGCGCGTCCGCTGTCTTTCCTAACCCCCTCCTCCCTCTTCTGTCTCCTGTCTTCATTTGTGCCATATTGTTAATTATTTTTTATCTCTCTCCTCTTCCCCTTCTGCCAGCCAGCTAGACAGCTAGCTAGACACTTAGCCATGGGGCTCAGTGTAATTTGATTGTTCCCAGCTTTGTTGTCGTAAGCTTCTGCTGTTTATGACACTGCGACGTGCTCTTCATCCGCGCGATCCTCTTATGGGCACAGCCACAGCTGGTGGCACTTGATGGCATGCTGCTCATGCCTCCTCTGCTCCACTCCCTCACTCCTCCACTCCCTCACTCCTCCAAGCGCTCGATTATGAGCAAATGCTCAAATAATTCGTCCGATTCCTTGTGGCCTTGAAGCCTTGAGGCTTCCTTTACGGGCAGGGCTCGTCCTGCATGCCAGCAACTACAAACGCAATCATTGCTGGCCGAATAGTTTCATCTAATTGCACTCAAACGCATTCCACTTACCCAATTGTTGCGTTAACTAGACGACGATTCCTTGTGGCCGATTCAGTAGAATGCGAAAAAGATGCAGTGCCTCCCATTGCAATGGAGGCTGCAGGGGTGGCAAGAGAGTAGCTCTGGGAATGTGTCATGCCTGGAGCTAGTGATGTGACAGCGGCAGGAAGAGTTGTTGCTCTGGGGCTGCTGCGATGCTCGGACTGGGAACACTTTAGCAACACTTGACAAATGGGCGGCATGGGACGACTTGGCGCCCTTCGTTCCACTCGAGTGAGTTTCACGGGTGCTTTGACCCCCCCGGCAGCTGTTAATTGTTATCGCAGTGACCGTGGCGACAATAATCCACGACGTTATGCGGTGTCATCGCACCGCCCCGTGGGCGTCACAGCGTGTCATTGAACGTGGCTCAAGATTCCATTGACTTCTGTTTGGGCCTTGCGGCGCAAGTTACTTTGACCGCATGGCCAGGCCGATTGAAAACGTTTGAGACTTGGCCACGCTGAAATCAATTTGAGTCAACAAACAAATAGGCAGTGTGCGTGTGATTGTGGTGTGTGCGTGCTTGTGTTTGAAAAGCGGAAATTGAATTTATATTCAAAGTTTAGTTATAGCTAAAGCCGCTGGCTGGACTTTCGCGCCGGATAAAGCGAGCCAAGCGATGCAATTGCATTTGCCATTCGGCATCAGCGGCCTCTGTCCTCGGCTCTCGCTGCTCTGTCACAAATGTCCGAGAGTAAATAAAATAAAGAGCAACCGTTAGTCCGGCCTGTCCGCTCCGTCCGCTCCGTCCGTCCTCACGGCTGATTGGAAAAAATTGCACGGCAAAGCGTAAATAAATACTCGCGTGTGCAAATATGCACTCAGTCGATACAAACGATGCGAAATGAATTTACAGTTGAGATGCTCTGAACACACACACACACACACACACACACACATCCATATACCAGCAAATACCTCCGCCTACCTGTAACGGAACATAAAACAGCCCATATCTCACGTCTGTCAGCTGTCGTGGGCAGGCTTTCAATGCTTTAACCGTATATTAAAGCTCAGCTGCAGCGAGAGGCAAAGGCAGCTCCAAGCTGATCCAATAAATTGTATGATATACATAGGTCGATTCATGATCCTGGACGTAAGTCCCATTCGACCAATTTCAACAGCAGCAATTATTTTTTTTAGCATTATTCATTCAAATCATAGCCAAAGGCTTTTTCCATTTTTAACTACAAAATCCATTAGATTCCAGCTTATGTTTTGTAATCCGCCTGCAAATAAATTGAAAAATAAAAAGTCCTATACCGTAAAATACTATATAGAGTTCCGCCGGCAATTGGTAAACGCCAGCGTTTCATTATTTATAGCATCATTAGGAATTTTGGCATTTGAGCGCGCAAATTGGCCGCACGTGAATTGCGGAAGCTCGATATTAAAACAGGTAAATGTGAGTCAATGTGGAGTGCTCGACTAGCAAATACCCGGCACTGTGGGTAGTTATCAGGATGGAGGCACTGTATGTCGCTTACAGGGCAGTATATATATCTAAGACTCTACTAATACTTTAATAATACTCTACTAATACTCTACTAATAATCTACTAGAACTCTGCTAATACTCTACTAATACTCTACTAATACTCTACTAATACTCTACTAATACTCTACTAATACTCTAATAATACTCTAATAATATTCTAATAATACTCTACTAATACTCTAATAATACTCTACTCTATCAAAATATACCTTTTAGACACCTGGTGAAGGTATTATGAATCAGCTTTGTACTCATTGGGAAAGTGCTGAAAGCGTCTATCAAACTATTTTCCAGTAACTAAATTATCAGACAATAGTCGTACCAGGCTGACTATATGAAAGACCCCTTGGGAACCCACATAGTTAAAAATAAAATTTTGCTAAGACAAATACTACGATGATGGACTTCAGCTGACTTGGGATCTATGTATCCCAGTGATCTATCCCAGAGATCCATCCCAGCGAACTATGCATCTATTGCAGCAATGAGTAATTTATTCTTGAAAACTACACTACATATCGATACCTAGCTAAAAAAAAGAAGACCTGAGCTCCCACACCTCTCTCTGCCTATCACAATATATACCCCTTTTAAGCAGCCCCAACAAATGGCAGGGCATATATAATTACAAGAGCAATTAAAATAAACGGCTAATGAGATTCGCCAACGCACAAATGATTTGAACAATACAAAATCGAAATAAAGTTGGAAATAATTTAATTGATTTGCAGCAAATTGAAATTGCAAATTTGATGGGCTTCATATTCATATAGTTTCCTAGTGCGCGGTTCTAGCAACAGCCAAGAATCTAGAGTATAGGTGTACTCTTCTGTTTGGTGAAGTGTGAGTAGTCCATAGCATGAATTTGATAGTCTAGAAATTAACATCCGCAATTCCATTCGTGAAATTGCATTCGTGAATGTAAAAAGATCGAAAATATCATCATATCCATGCTTACATACATATATGTACAGAGATATATTAAATACTCGGAAAAAATCAACTCTTATAGCTAACAGACCCTCGGAATCAACTGAATTCCAAAAATAAATTCCGAGCTTTAGAGTTTAATTGCCGTCATTCGCAAACTGAAAGTGGAACCTAAATTATCACATATTTCTGCAAGTCAATTTCTGGGAAACCATACTCCTATACTCGTTCACGAAGTGAGTGAGGCATATTGGTTTTGTTTTATCGTCTGCCCATCTGTCCATACATTCTTTCATTTATCCATCTGAACGTCTGTTCGTCTGTTTTACTATCTCTCCAACCGTTTGACTATCTGTCTGTCGTTCGGTTAGACCGTCCGTCAGTTCGTCAATCCGATTGTCCGTCTGTCAGTTTGTCCTTTCGTCTGTTTGTCCTTGTGTCTATTCGTCCATCTCTTCGTCCGTTCGTTTATCTGTCCATCCGTTAGTCCATCCGTCTGCCCCAACGTCCCGCCATCGCTTCGTCCTTCTGCCTTTCCATTTGTCCATCCTGTCTGTTCGTATGAATGCAACCCACATTTTTGCTTGCTTGAAATTTAAGAGATTTCAGATTTTCTGCCACTAGGAATGTGGTTTATATAACTCTATCTAGTATATAGATAGTATATAGGTAAGGTAAAATTTGGAATAGATACATACTATTGTATGTATGGCTAACTTCAAATATGTATATCTTAGATATATATTTCAATTGTGATAAAATAGTCTGATTTATGGCCCGAGTATTTTTTAGGGCCGAGTATAACAATCTAGCATTCCTTTCGAGCTGAGTCAGAGGAAAATCTGTCATATGGACTTTCAAAACTTGTGTAACTAAGCTCAGTGAGTTTTAACAGTTGTTTTTTTTTATTTGACTCATGTTACGCCCCTTTCTCTGCAGTCCCTTAAGCCCCATTGTCGTCACGTGCAGAACTCCATTAACTTTGCCTGTCTGACGACATTTCTAAGGAACTAGAAATACTTATAGAGGGATAAGCACCGATTCATTGGCGACGCATTACCCGGCTGAATGGCTCAACATTTTCGGCAGGTGTTGCGCTGTGTCATTGATATTGTTCCGTTATTAGATATACTACATATATAGTACGTAATATCTACTGTGAGTAGTTTTTGCTAAGCGACTTGCCGATAAATTTTTAATTAAAAATTGTGGAAACACGCAGACGCCGACGCACCTGTTGGTACTACAGCTGTGGGTGTGGCCGATGGGCGAGGCGGCCCCAGCCGGGCTGGCTCTTGAAAAATCATAGCAGGAAATCAAAAATCCACACAGCTGACGCCATAAATGAGATAACAAGTTTGTAATTTTGGCATAATTGCGCCCCAACCCCCACCCACTGAGCCCCGCCCACAAGGGCAAGGAAAGGTTGCCTTGTAGGTTAACTCAGGGTAACACTTGACTCTCGATGTATATTTGATTTCGCTTAAGCTTAGGCATATTGCTAACGTGGCTGCTGGCGCAGTTGATGCTCCTTTTTTTTATACCCTGAACCCATTGAAAATGGGAAATCAGGGTATAATGGTTTTGTTAAATGTATGTAACAGGCAGAAGGAGGCGTGGCAGACCCCGCAAAGTATATATATTCTTGATCAGGGCGACGAGCTGAGTCGATTTGGCCCTGTCCGTCTGTCTGTCCGTCCGTCCATCCGTCTGTCCGTATGTATGAACGCGTCGATCTCAGAAGATATAAAAGCTAGAGACATGAAATTGTTTTTCTTAGGTCCGTGTATATCACGCGCATATCAAGTTTATCACTAAAAATCGATAACTACTCCCGATATTTTATGATCGATTAAAAACCTTATCGAAAGCTAGTTATTTAATTATAGCGCCTACACTTTTATAGCTAGAGCCTCCAAATTTTATATGTAGATTCATGTCTATTTTACATAATTTCGGTTTTTGTTAAAATTTTCCCCCCACCCCTAAATTCGACCCCGCACGCTCACCTTTGTAAAAGGCGTATTTCAAGCAAACCCAAGCGCAGTCGCTGCTTACTGCGCAGTTAGCAGAGCGCGTTCTAATACGTGCGTGTGTATGTATGTGTGCATAAAAAAGGTGCAGAGTGATTGGAAATATCAGACTGGAGGGTTCAGGGTATCTCCTAGTCGAGCAGTCTCGACTAGAGTCTTCTTACTTGTTGTTTTTTTTTTTTTTTATTAAAATCAAACTGGCATATTTTTGTGCCCTGGCTGTGCGGCTAAACTTTGGTGAAACTCTCGCGTCGCCTACGCTGGCGGCCCCGCACACACACGCGCTGCCAAATGCCAGATGCTCCACACGCCAGAAGAAAATGACAGCCACAATTCCCCACGCTGAGACCCAAGGGCAAGGAGCCGACTCTTGCCGCTCATCTAATTAAGTTCGCATGAAATTTATAGCCGGCATTCGTTTGGCCTTCTGCGTCGAGTGACAGCGGCCTCGTCTAGTTCGGTTGGGCATTGGGATCAGCGTCGGGATCGGGATCGGTATCGGGATAGGGATAGGGATTGGGAATGGCATTGGAGCAGAGCATTTTTCTGCTTCGCTGCTTCGACTCTGGGCTTGCAACAATTACCTGGCCATGAACGATTTTTAGTTAACTGAGCTTCGCCTTTGAAGTTGGCCAGTCTATTGCAGCAAAACATGTTGGCCAAAGTTTGCTTTTCTCTTAGGCTTTCATTTGGCTTGCCAACTTTCCTCAAATAAATATGAGTTTTTCACTCGTGTCTCGGCCACCTAGAGCCTAGGACTTTAAGCATTGAAGCTGAACAACTTTCGGCAGAGCCGAGAGCACAAATTTGTGGCTTTTTACTTGGGCAAGTTATAAATGCAATTACATTAATAATTACATTCTTTCACTTAGCACGAGTTTCCCATAATCCCAGCCAAGCTGATTATACTCTGGCCATACGTGGCAAATAGGAAAGCACATGCTAAAAGCCTCAACCATTTAGAGCGTATTGGTGCTTGCTCGGCATCAAAGACCGTGTCTGAGTAGCCTTTATCGTCCTTTTCTGTGTCCATAAAGTTAGGGTATTCGTGATCAGAATGAAAGATGACAGCAACGAATCTTACATTTTTCATTGAGTTACAGAAATTCTTGATCGGTCTTCCGTATGTCCTTAAAGTTCGGATACCCTGATAGTATATAAATCTTTGATCAGTTGCGATAGTTTGTACTTTCACCGTCTATAGGGCATAGATATTCGAAAATATCTTTTCATAGTTCTGTCCGTCTTTTAAGTATACAAATCTTTAGTCAAAATCTTAGCAGTCTTTTCCTGATTCTATTCAAACTTGGAGTTGGAGTAATCTTTTAAAAAATCCATATCCACATGTGATCATTTAGATATTCTTAATCAGAAGAAAAGCCTTACTCTGTCATTCATCTACAGGAGTCTCAGGCTATAACGACTCCGCTTATAACGATGAAAATTCCAGACCCCAGACAAACTTATAAGCGTATACATATATGGTTATAGCGACTTTTGATTCCTTGAACGTCGTTATAGCCAAACACTGCTGTATATGCGCATCGAAAACATTCTAAAGATGATTCTCAAGATACCAAAAGACATTTTAGGGTATCTGCTAGTCGACTACACTCACTTCATGCACTCTTAGCTGCTAGTCAAAGTAGAAACTCGTGCTTTGGCTTATAAACACATTTTAGAGGTAAAAATCTACTCCGAAAACTGTATTTAGATATGAAAAAAAAAAATTATTCAATAATCCTATTAAAATGGATTTATTATGTACAATCAAAGCACTCTCATATGAGCCGCGTGTGTGTGTGTGTGTGTGTTAGTGTATGGAGCTTAAGGCAATTTCTAATGAAGTGCTTTTAACAGTGAGTGCGAGTACAAGACTCTTTGCTCACACATTGAGAATTGATTTAATTAAGAAAACTGTTGAATTTCGACATGAATTATGAGGCAAACATTGCTAATTCAAGTTGACTAAACAACTAGTGGGCAAACATTGGCTAAGTGGCTGGCGGCCATAGAGATTTGTGCGGATCGCACTAAATGCTTTAATGTATTTGGTTAGGCTTGCTAATCCAGTTCATAAAGGAATCAAGCGTGCGTCGTCTCGTCTCGTCTCGCCTACTCTCGCCTACCCGGGGCAATGGCTGCTGCACTTCCATTCGATTCGATTCAATTCAATTCAATTAAAAACCTAATGAAACGAGAGCTCAACTGATTTGCTGATGGTTAAACAAACAAAGCAATAAACATTCCGTCAGCCAGATTTTCTTGTCTTTGCCCTCCGACCATTTCTTTTTGGTTTTATTTTTGTTTTTTGCCCAACACTCGTTCAGCGAGTACGCTGAGGTATATTAGTTGGTGGCGTGTATCCCAATGGATAGAATTACATATGCATTGAGGATTATCATTAACTGTTGCTGATCTGATCTCCACTCCACAAAGTCAACTACATCCTCCCCATGAATCGAGCGAAGCGCGTATTATGCAGTCGTTAACTCCCGTCTGTCGACTCGCTGTCAGTTATTTTATTTGGCTGCCTCAATTATTTGCTGTTGTTCGTTGCCCCCCCCTCTCCGTCCGGCACGCGCTCAATGCGGGCTGTTGGCGGATTCGGACTTTGGAATGCCGGCGCTGGCCTTAGTCCGGGCACGGCGTATATATATTGCCACAAAATATTTATTAAATTGTAAACATAATGAATAGGAGAGTTCTTTGTGAACGCAGTACACGAAATCAAAGCAAATATTCCCCAGGGCGCGGCCAACGAACATCGCAGCCAGGTATATTAAAAATGTATTGACATGTCGGCCATTTGGCCGCGGGGCAAACAGCTTAAATGTTCCAGCTAGCCGATTCGAACGAATTAATTAAGTGCGTAATCCCCTTTGACCAAATAGTAGTACAAGTCGCTTAATGGCATTTCACAATTTTTCAAATATATTTCAGCTCCTTTATTGCCAGCCTGAGGTGCGAGCCGTCGATGTTGCTTCTGTTGCTGTTGCTGTTGCTGTTGCTTTTGGGTCACCTTTAAGGTTGAACGGCTTGGCTTTAATGTCATCGATTTTCCGGCCATCCAATTATTTAGCGTTTAACTGGCAGCGTCAGCAGCAAGTGGACATCTCAGCTTTATCTCCATTTATTTGCCCTATTCCCGCCCAATACTTTGGCCCGAAATCGAGCAGCATCAGCCTTTGCACGCCCACGATGAAATGAGCACCAAATTGTGGCACTTATCGCAATCAAAAGACGCTCAGATAGCTGCCCAAATGACATACGCATGGCACGGCCTCTGCTTGCTCTGTGCGATGGCGGTCGACTGTGCGTATACGCAACGCATGCACAATTAAGTGGCAAAGAATTTCCATTTGAGCTTCAACTGGGCTGCAGACCGCAAACTAACTCAACTGGACGCAATTAAAACAAAGTAAAGGAGAAAGAGAGAGTGAGAGAGAGAGAACTAAAATACAACTATGCAATAGAATTCAATTAGCAGCAGCAACAAAACGGCAAAACTCTACTCAAAGCACAGACGGAAGTGACTTGAGCGAAAAATATATTTGCCATGCCAACAACTTTTATATATATGTATATACAGCTAGGCAACTGCATTTCATTATACATACATATATATGTATATGTATACAAATAAACTTATACATATAGACAATTTAACCAAGTGAAATGTTTATGTTGCGACAGATACGTCCATATCTGTAGCTGTAGCTGTAGCTGTACCCAGTTGCGTATGAGGGTTGCTCCAGAGCGAAAAAGTTTTTAAATTTTAAATCTGTGTCTGAGAGTATATACATGTATGTATGTATATATTTAAGCCTTACATCGAATCATTCAGACATTCGAATTCCCGGTATGCTGACTTTCACAATTTGCTTTCCCAGAATACCAACTGCTCTTCGCCTGCTCTTTGTCTAATAACAATCGTTATGATCCTACTTTAATAACGCTCTCGCTTAATAACATAATTTTACAGGGAATTTCCGGTGTGGTGCCCTTGGCAATGGCCTTTCCCAGAATGCCAATTGTAAGTCGCCTTCTCGTCGTCCAATGTCAATGGTTACGATCCTGCTCAATCGCCATCTCGCTCTTGCGCAGCAGCACGCGGGACCAGGTGCAGCCAAAGCTACGTTCGTCTCTCTCCCACTCTCGGAGTGAATCGTGTGCTGTTACCCAACAGCTGGGAATTTGTTGAGCAATAGCAGTATCTGTCTCCCTCTCTCTCATGAAGAGAGTTGTAGAGGTTGGAAACGAGCAATGAGAAGCGTGCAGCTAAGACGCAAACTCACTCGGATAATATATTTTGCAGCAGCCATATGCTCAGCTTCACACTAATACAAGTGCAGCAGTGGCAGCCAATCAGAACTAAATAATGCATATATGTATGTATATTCCTTCTTCTGCACTACTATTCTAGTTTATCAATGCACATCTGATAAGCTGAAAATAATTTTGTTTGTATATTACACAATATTGATGCGGTTTCTAGCTGATAAATAATTCAATTATTTTCTTAATATTTAAGCCATGTCAATTCAATTGAATATTTCTCCATATGACATTCTGTCCCTTTTCCCTCTATTGTTTGCCATTTGGTATAATTTGTATTGAATTACATTTTACCTTTGATATACGAAAACTATGCGCATATGTAGTCCCTTTCCTGTTGTTGTTATTGTTGTTGCTGCTGTGTGCCAATGTGTAAACATATTGCGTATACGACATGTGGCCTGGGCTATTTCATAAAAGGTCAATTGGCCTCAGGCCGGCAGACAGTTGCAAATGTGAAATGCTTTTGGATTGTTCTACGGGTCCGAGTCCGGGTCGGCGTGGGGTTGGGCTCGAAGCCGGGGCTCGTTAAAAATTCAATAACTACGTTTATATGAAATATTAAGAAACATTTGCCAGCGGCCAAACGAATGCGATTTGAATGTGAACAAAGCGCCAAGTTTTCGCAGCTTAAAGTGCTTAAAGTGGGTCGAAATAAAGACGATGGCCGCACAACACGACTATTATATCATGTTTGGGTTGAGTGATTGTTCCTAATGTGTTAAGTTGTTGTTGTTGTAGTTGTTGTTGTTATGTAGTTGTTGTTGCCTGTTGTTGATGCGTTGCCACAAAGAAATCAGTGAGCTGTAAGAAACGTCCGCCCTGGCAGCGTCAGCGGCAACGTTGACAATTTCGATTTAATGGGCGGCGCGGCGGGGCGTGGCACATTGCAAAATCAAGCATTTCCAGCAGCCATTTCCAGCAGCTCGGCAATTGCCCATTGCGTTGTGTTTGCGTTTGGCATGGCGTTTTTTCGTCTTCTTCTTCTTCTTTTATTTTTAGGCGCTTCCGTTTCCGTTTCCGCGTCACTGCGCCGAGGCAGTGTGAAATATTTGCGGACCGAAACGCATAAAAGTGCTGTAAAACAAAGTGAGCTCGAGCCGGGAAAGTGGCAACTGGCCGAGCCTACAAACTAAACTTTCTCTTTTATTTTTATATAATTCAAAAAAAAAAAAAAGGAAGAAAATAAATAAAAATTTAGAGTGGCAAAAAAATCAAAACAAAAGAACAGAAAATGAAAATAACATAAAATACGAAATATAAGAGTGTAAAGTAAAGCAAACAAGGGCTGCCGCCCACCGAACCTTCGATTCTGCTTGAGCTCATGTGAGCAGCCGCAGCGACGCGTCGCGACAGCAGCGCGTCAACGGCTGTCGTTGGGCTAAGGGCTAAGGGCAAAGCCAAAGGCAAAGCAAACGCTAAGTACGACTTCAACAACAACAAAAATGACGAAAGAACTCTTCAGATAATCACAAACATGTTCATGTGTAATTATAGATGTGTGTGTGTGTGTGTGTGTGTGTGTGAGGGTGTGTGTGTGGGAGCTTGTGTGTGTGTCCTTGACTTTGGCTCAAGCAGCCGACAGACAAACTTGTTCCCATGCGGTTTTACACAGTGACAGCAGCAACAGCAGCAACAACAGCAACAACAGCTCAGCAAATCAATTGAAGTTTATTGCTCTTAAAGTTGCCACATAATTGCCACTCCACTATGTGTGTATGTATGTATGTGTGCATGGGTTAGCTGCGTCTCTTACGATATTCAAGTGATTCTTGGTTGATCCTTGGCTTCAATTATGTTCATAACAATTTTATTTTGCTTTCTATAACATTAATACAAGGATAAGGATACATTTTGTTGTTGTTTGTTTGCATGAAATGTTTAAAGTGTGTATATGGTAGTGAGTGCATTTTTTGCAGTGTATGGGTTCATTTTCGTTCGTGTGTGTGTGTGTGTGTGTGTTGGTGTGTGTGGTGGAACTAACACAGTCCAAACAATTGGCCATGCAAGCGCAGAAGGCAGCGTCCTTTGTGTATACATTGTGTGTGTGTGTGTGTGTGTGTGTGTTGTGTGCGTGGACGATTCGAAACTTCCAAGTCACCCTAACCTGCCAAGCACAGCTAGGCCAGGCTCTGAGGTGCTTGAACGAGTACGAATGTGTGTGATTTAGTGTAGTTTAAGAGAAACAAAAACTAAGGACGCGCCTTAAATGCGATTTCATGGCCGCACGTGGGACAATGCGAGAATGCACAACAAACAACAACAAATGCGTGTGGAGAGGCGGCAGAGGCACGAATGCAAAGAAGGGTTTGCCTCTGCCGGCCTGCAGCCAATTTCGTTGTTGTTTGTTCGATACGTTATTCGAGTGACAAACTAATGGGAGTGTGCTGTGAGTATTTAGTGCAATATCTTTCTAAGATCGTGTGCTTTCCTCTCGAGGATTGTGTGGCGCGGTCGTATAACAGAAGTCGTATGCGTGGGGACTATGCTACTAGCCTATCTGAAAGCTGGTAGGGGCTTATGGGAATGTTGGTGTGTGTGTGTGTGTGTGTGTGTGTGTGTGTATGTTGTATGATGATGGCTGGCACTTATGTTAAACAGTGTTCAAAAGGTGTAGCCAGCCTACGGTGCGTCGGGCTGCGTGTCGCTGGACTCCTGTGGCGCCAGCTCGTTTTCGGGCTCGTCGTCGTCAGTACTGAAGTATGTATCTATTATGGCATAGGCCTTCTTGTAGATCTCCCGGTTCTCATGCTGCTGCAATGCTTCCAGTTTGTCGAGACCGCCAAGCTCCTCGACCATGAGGCACAGATTCTCGATGCCGCCCAGCCGCTCGGCGAGCGCAAACAGATTGGACAAACCAGTCAGGACCACAGTGATTGTGCGCGGATCTTTGGCATCGAGCAAGTCCATAAATGGCTTCAGTATCTTGTAATTTTCGACCAGATTAATAATCTGCTCGGGTGTGCCCGAAGTGGTGGTATTGGCCACAGCCCAGGCGGCCTCCTTTTGTGCCTTGAAATCGCCCTTCGCGAGCACATGGCGTATTTGCGCAAAGATGCCCGCATCGATGACAGCCTGAATCTGTTTCCGATTGCCAGCCGCGATGTTGCTCACCGTCCAGGCAGCCTCCTTCACAATGTTGGGCTTCGAGTGCTGCAAGAGCTTGGCAAGCTTGGGCAAGGCACCAGCGGCTATAACCACATCGGTCTGCTTATCCGTTCCGGTCACAATGTTGCCCACGCTCCGCAGTGCCGGGGCAATGATGCTCGGCTCATCAGTCTGCAACAGTTGCACCAGACGCGGCACTGCATTCGTATCGACGACTGCCTGTATCTTGCTGTTTTCATCGTCCGTCACATAGGACAGGGCCCAGCAGATATCGGCCAGCACCTGTGCATCCTCCTGGGTGACCAGCAGCTTCGCCAGCACCGGCAACAGGCGCTTCACCTGGTCAAAGGGCGGCGACGGATTCTTGTTGCGGCACAAATTCGACATCAGCCACACAATGTTGCGGAGAAACGAACGCGGCGGCTCATTATTAATTAAGCCCAAAATGCCATCGATCACATTGTGCTGGATTACAATGTCACGCGCAGCCGGGCCATCGCCGGCAATGTTGCCCAAGGCCCAGACGGCCTGCTCGGCGAGATTAAGCGACTTCGACTGCAGCAGTGATATGAAAAGCGGCACGGCATTCTGTTCGATAACAGAACGTGTCTGTTCCGATGTGCCCGATGCGATGTTGGTCAGAGCCCAGGCGGCCTCAAATTGCAAAAGAGAGTTGCTGTCGTTCTGTAGGAAGCGAATGCAGATGGGAACAACTCCATGGTTGATCAACACATCAATGGGTGGATTACGCTCGCGGCTGAGCATTTTGCGTGTCTGCTGCATGCCCGCGAATTGGCGTTCCGGATCCTCACTATTCATGGCAGCGACGATTTCGTCCATCGACTTCCCCTTGAGTTCCTTCGACGGTGTGCTTACGTCCTCCTCAGTGACGTTGCGGCGCTTGAACAACTGATCGTCCTTCTTTGACTTGCGCAGCTCGATGGTCACCTCATGGCGGCGCATGCGCGAGTCCTGCGTATTGATGTTGTTGGCCTTGTACTGGCCCTGGCGAGTGTCTGCATCCGATTTATTCATTTTCGATGTAATTTTTCGTGTGATTTTTCTATTTCAAACAATTTTAAAATGTTTCCGCTTCGATCAGAAGTGTATAGCTTATCAAATTTGACTGTGTTTTAAAAAAGCAGTTCAAGCCTTGGCTACACGAACAAACAAGTCTAGCGTAAGAGCAAAAGCACACTAGAAAATCACAAAAAATAAAATTGTATAACAATATATGTACATATGTATATATATATACATATATATATATAAAGTAGACCTAATGTATACATATGCATAATATTTGTATATTAATTATAAACGTTTCATACATAAGCAACGTAATTTACAGTTTTAATTTTTTTTAACGCTATGAGGTGAATGTAATAATGTAAAGTAAATACAAAATATATTGTTTTCATTAAAGGCGCAATTTCATGCAAAAATTAAGATTGCTGTACAAAAAAAAAAAAAAAAAAAAAAAAAAAATAATAATAATAATAATAATAATATGTATATATATTGGTGCATATTGGTGCCTAATATTGTATTCTTTTGCTCTATGTTTTCCAATTCTATTTAATTTTTTTGCTGATTGGCTCCCACTGGTGTTGTTGACTTTGTGCCTTAAGCCCTCGCTTTTTTTTTTTTTTGTAAACGCTTTTTCCGTGATCGAGAACGAGGCAAAGATAGCTCGGGCTGAGCGATGACCCGGCTGTTGAATCACAGCAGGCGATGCTCTTCGGGAGTGCGAGAGAGACAAACATAGCTGTTCCTCAAGGCAGTCACTCATGCTGTGCAGCAAGAGCGAGATGGCTATTTAGAAAGGATCGTAGCGATTGCTATTGGACGAAGAGAAGCTGATTAACAATGGGCATTTTTAGAGAGCACAATGTGTAAGAAAAGCACACCAGGAATTGCTAGTGAGTGAGAGTGAGATGGCTGCTTATGCAGGATCGTAACGAATGCCTTTAGACGAAAATAAGCTGAGTTAACATATGGTGACTTCTCTTAAGGTATTTAAGTAATTATTTTTTCTCTTTCTCAATATGCACAGATTAGATAAGGCTTATACATAACTTGGCTCTGTTTTGATTGCTTTCATTTCATGTTTCACGCTTCTGCTTGAATTCCATAATGAATTATTCACGTCTTTATCTACAATTTGATGGCCTGTTCCTTTTACTTTCCGTACAGCTGTGCAACATGCTAAATTGCTTTTAATTATCAAACTTCCCTTAATCAAATCAATCAATATTTAAACTCAAAAGTCTTTCAAGTATTTTGGTCAGAAAGCCCTTAGCTCGGCTCGATTTCCGTTGGGCATTTATAATCAGATGGCTTCGCAACAGGAATTCCAATATGCCCACTAACATTGGCAACTTGCCAGCAAGCACGCCGGCACACACACACACACATACAGCGACACAGACACACAGAATGGCAGTCATTTAAATACAAACAGCAATTTACGTGGCGCTAAAGCTTTTGGCCATTTAACTTTCAAGCCGAGCAACACAAACAACTGAGACTTTTACAAGTGCTTAGCTAAGCAAATACCCTGTATTTTGTTTACCCTGTTTAGCTAGAGATAAAATGTATTGCTCTGTGTGCTTACATGGTTTGTATGATAATCGTATTATCAATTTGGGATAAACAATGAAATTCAGTTCATCTTCTCTAACACATCATAGGGTATATATACCTCAGTTAGTACCGCTAGCCGAGCACTTGGCTATGGCCCAAGCTGCGCCTAACCGAAAGTGCAATCAATGCGCAGTCACGTTGCAATCAGACCTCAACGGCTACAAGCTCGACCCTGCCGCTGCACCCCTTCGCTTGGCCATCCTGGAGGCGCGCCTAAGTGGCTGCGGCTGTGGCTGCGGCTGCGGGCGTTGTTTGTGGCGACAGCACACACAAAGCACAAAGCACAGAGAACAAAAGTGAAATTGTTTTGCGATGTATGTGCTGAAGGTGCAGAAGCAGAGACCCGCTGCTGCTTCTGCTGCTGCTGCCTTCAGTTATGTCTAGAGAATGTTTGCCCAGCGGCAATTTCATATACTCGGCTCGGTTTGACTATGCGGCCGCCAAAACTATTTGACAAGCGTTTAAAGGCCCCTGGGCTCTGGGTGTGTGCTTAGCCAGCTTGTTGTCAGCGAAATTGGACAGCGTTGAATAAACTGGAAATGCAATTAGATTTTGCCATTCCTCCGCTTGATTATCGTTGCCCGCTGCCACAGCTCGTAGGCCGGACTTGAAACATTTTTAATTGGAATATTTGTTGGCTCCGAGTTGCAGCTTGTTGCAGCTGTTGGCCCATTGTCCATGCGATTTGGTTTTGGCAACAGATTCGCCAAAGCGACGCATCCAGCTGGAATTGTTTTTAGCCATGGCCAACAAGTCTGGAACGTAATTAACAAATGGCATGTCTCTATCCAATGAAAGCACTATCTCTCTCTCTCTCTTTCTCTCTCCCCTTGTCTGTCTCTCTCTCCCTCACTCTCCTACTGTACGCTCATTTCGAATGATTGTAGCAAAATGATTTACAGCCGTAAATAGCCCATTGGCCCATTGAACAGCTTGCTGCCAGCGCACAGTGGGATCAGTGGCGCACAGTGGGATCTCCCCCTGCATAATCGTGGCGAAAATTAAGATTTTGATTCAAGTAATTGAATCATTGATTATTGAGAGGATTTATCAGAGGGCTAGAAAGCGAAATTGACAAGTTTTTGATTAACAAAATACACAAAGTTTTTTTTGCCTACATAATGCTCTATTAAATCAAATAATTTATGTTTTTTTTTTTTTTTTAAATTTGATTTTTTATTAATTTTTTTTTTTTTTTTTTCAATTTAAGCCTTTAGAAGAACATCAAAGTAGGCTTACATTAAAGTGACTCAAAAGCTATAAAATTTGCAGTGCAAAATGAGCACAGATCCCACTGTGCGACGATGGCAAAAGGGGTCAAAGCTCCCAAAGCACACCAAATGCCAATGAATTGGTGCAGTTCAGTGGCGAAAGCACTCCAAGTGACACTCTTTAAATGCCCAGTTGACAGTCGAAGCCAACGGCCATTGAAAAGCTGAAACAACTCCTGCTGCTTCCCAGCCGGCTTCAGCTGTGAACGACATTGCAAATTGTTTCAGCTGCATTGCTTCACTGCATCGGCTCCTTCCCAAAAGTGAAGCAGCCCAAAGGCTGTTCCAAAAACCTAAAGTTGCCCAAATCGGAATGTGCAAACTTTTTCGCATTCTACTGAATCGGCCACAAGGAATCGTCGTCTAGTTAACGCAACAATTGGGTAAATGGAATGCGTTTGAGTGCAATTAGATGAAACTATTCGGCCAGCAATGATTGCGTTTGTAGTTGCTGGCATGCAGGACGAGCCCCGCCCATAAAGGAAGCCTCAAGGCCACAAGGAATCGGACGAATTATTTGAGCATTTGCTCATAATCGAGCGCTTGGAGGAGTGAGGGAGTGGAGCAAAGGAGGCATGGAGCAGCATGCCATCAAGTGCCACCAGCTGTGGCTGTGCCCATAAGAGGATCGCAGATGAAGAGCACGTCGCAGTGTCATAAACAGCAGAAGCTTACGACAACAAAGCTGGGAACAATCAAATTACACTGAGCTCCATGGCTAAGTGTCTAGCTAGCTGGCTGGCTCAAAGGGAAGGGAAGAGAGATAAAAAATAATTAACAATATGGCACAAATAAAGACAGGAGACAGAAGACAGAAGACAGAAGAGAGAGCAGGGAAGAGGGAAGACAGCGGACGCACAGACGACAGCGCGAAAGATGAAAAGTTTTCATAAGATTTTATGGCCAGCCATTTAGCCAGCGAGAGGTGTGAGAGGAAGAGAGAGAGAGAGAGAGAGAGAGAGAGAGGTGGGCTAGGGAGTAGGGGCTGATGTCCCATGGTGTCTCCCCCTCTAAAGGGTGCCCATCATGACATCGTTGATAGATTCATCGATTATGGTGCGAGTCCTTAGTATTTGTCGCTCTTGGGGCAGGAGTGCGTACGTGTCCGGGCTGGGAAGGAGCATTTGTCGCGATGTCTGCAGATATCGCCGGGAGGCCGCCGAGTCGGAGCAAACGGTTTATGAATAATCTAAATATAGCCTTGCTCTCAACTGTTCCGTTTACGACTCGTAATTGCCAGCGGGCGGCACAAATTGGGAGTGTGATTCATCCCACTCCGCCTCCATTCACCCCACAATTGGAGCAGGATATACGTTCACACTCATTCACAAGTTCTCACGCTTGTTCGCCTGCGGGTGGGTGTGGAGAGCAGCGGTAGGAGGGCGTGGCGAGGACATGACCAGGATACACGAATGAACCGTTTGTTGCTGAGGGCAGCTGCTTGTGTCTGGTCAAGTATTGAAGCTGCAATCAACCTTGATTAATGGCTGCCAATCGATAACTAAATTCGAGCTGACTTTACGTTTGTTTATTCCATATCCACTCCATGCACACACACACACACACACACACACACACTGTGAAGCTCACATCTCCTGGTTGGCTTTAAGCCCGCGCCTCTGCACATTTAATTTGACCGCGAAAAGCATCGAAAGTCAAGTGTCGTCGGGCCTTTGCTTGGCGTGCCTTGAATACTCACGTGGCCTTGATTGGAGGCTTAGTTTCCGTCGATAGAAATGGATGCCCCAACGCCAGCGGCATTGAGTGCTCTCACCTGCTTGAGTCTGGCGGCTAAGTGCTAGAGGAAAAGGATGAACTTGAGCGCCAACCCACAAAGGAGCATCGCATCGAGGAGTGGATCTGGGAATTACACTCGTTTAAAGTAGAGCATTTCACTCCACTCACGCTTGGTTTTCGTGTTGGGCTATTCACAATAGGCACAAAGGGTTTCGTGCCAACATTACGTTTGATTACGGCTTTGGCTGAAGGTCAATGGGGTGGGCGCATGGGGCGTATGATCAATGTAATGGTCGCTGCTTAAGCTGGGTCTAGTTGTTGTTGGTGGTTGTGGAGGTGGTGGTGATTGTGCCGCTACAAATTTGCATGAGAACAGATGTCGCCATCAGAAGGCAGCCAGCTCGAACGACAAGGTCCATCAAAACTCAATTATTGGCACGTGGACGATGGGGCCCCGGTCAGGACACGGGCTGGATTTTTTGCTTAAGCGGGCAGTTTATTAAATTTTTGGCCATTCCGTGCCCATACCAACGGGCCGCGCCAGCTGCGACACCTGGCTGGCCAAATTGTCAACAAAAGTTGCAGTTGACAAGGCGACAAAAAAGCGCAAAGTGGAAAGCATTTGGCAAAAATAAAAAAAAGAGCAAGAGGAAAAACAAAAACAAACAAAACAAAAAACAAATTGTGGCCAGAGTCGTTTGTCAAAACAGAACAACACAAAAGGAATGAGAGAGAGAGAGAGAGAGTGAGAGAGGGAGCGAGATAGATAGAGTGCGAAAATAAAAAACGATTGCAAATTGCTTTGCCCCACTTCGCTATGGCCATGGTCCGAGCCAAAGAGCTCTGCTCCGGCCATTGGCAACTGCGCAACAGGCTCCTGCCACTGTCTGACCATATTCAAATAATGTTTTTCTTCCGAATGCCACTCATTGGAGGCGAGTGTAGCAGCGGCTCTGATGGCCAGCTGAAGTGGCCGCCATTAAAGCCTCTCAGACCAGGGCACTTCAACAGCAGGAAGCGCGTCAATTGGGCAAATGAGGCTCGCTGGGAATCGGATCATATTGGCCTAGTGCAGATATTTAAATCTAAATGTTAATATCAGTTTGGCATATTCGAGAAGTCAAATATCAGATGAAGCATATTCAAGTCCAGGCATCGTTACTCAACTGCAGAGCTGTCTCTCTCCTATTATATTTCTTATGAACTGAGAACATTCTAGTTCCAAGTCACTCAATATTGCACTTCGTATGAACTGAGAACATTCTAGTTCTAGTTCATTCAACTCTACATTTCTTATGAGCTGAGAACATTCTAGTTCCAGGTCACTCAATATTGCATTTCGTATGAACTGAGAACATTCTAGTTCCAGGTCGCCCAATATTGCATTTCGTATGAACTGAGAACATTCTAGTTCTAGTTCATTCAACTTTACAATTCTTATGAACTGAGAACATTCTAATTCCAGGTCATTTCTTATGAATTGATAACATACTAGTTCCCGTTCATCCAACTCTACATTTCATATGATCTCGGATGATTCTAGTTCTAGTTCATTCAAAGCAAATAGACTTTATTTAGAGCTTGCAAATGTCGTATTTTCCGTTCTCTCTCTCTCTCCCCTTTCTCTCTCTCTCTCTCTCTCTCTCTCTCTCTCTCTCTCTCTCTCTGTCTCACACACACACGATAAATAAGTTAGGGCATCATCGTATCATAAATATAGTCTCACATTGGAGCTCACATTTAACAAAAAGCAACTGAATGCAAAAGATGAAAAAAGATTCTCGACTTGTTTATGCAAATTTACCTTTCGCCTGGACATTTTATTGAATTTAATTAAATTCATTGTTTCAGCAAGGCGGCAAAAAGTGCTTCTGTTTTTTCACGCAGATAAATTTTTAATCATTATTAGCTAAAGGCAATTAAATATTGATGGAAATAGATAAAGCATAAAACATGAATTTTTATATATTGAACAAATAAGATTTATATTAAAAAATAAAAATTATAAATATATTAAAAACAAAATATAAATGTACAAAGAATATTTATTTATATATACATACCTATAAAAAGACACAAATATATTAAATATAAAGTGTAGAAAATATATAGAAATTGAAGCAAATCAAATACATACAAAATTAAATATATAAATATGTAAATAAAATACAATATAATTTGAATGTAACATTTGTAATTGTTTTTTTTTTTTTTTTTTTTTTTTTTTTTTTTTTTTAAATTGCTTCAATATGTTTGACCAAAGAGCTACTAAAAATATATATGTACATTTAATAAAAATAAAACGACAAAAAAAGGATGTATAAATAAACATACCTTGATTAATGTAAGGTTTCTAGAAAAACCATTGTTGTGTGTTCGTTCTATTGTTGTTCCTTGTTGTTTGTATACCCTGAACCCATTGAAAATGGGTATAAGGGTATAAGGGTTTTGTGGCAATTTAAGCAACGGGGAGAGGGCGGCCCCCATACAGTGCATAAGTACACTCTTGATCAGGATAATAAGCTGAGCTCATCCGTCCTGTTAGTCCGTCCGTAAGCCTTGAAATTTTACATGGATACTCGAGTATATCATGCGAGGTAAGAGATTATCTTACATTTCGATAACTCATTCATTGACCTTATTATCGATAACAATCAAGAATTTGTCTCCGTTTCTGAAGCGTGATTCGGATACTGCTAGAGCTACAGATTTCAGATTTGCTGTGCAGATAAATTTAATGAATACAAAGTTTTTGTAAGTTGTAGGTCTTGGATATCTTATCTACAAAAGTATCTATTCAATAAATTGGAATATTCGTTCATCGAAGGGTTCAGGGTATCTCGTAGTCGAACAGTCTTGTCTAGAGCCCGCTCACTCGTTTTCCGATGGCATATTATGTACGCATTTTTTCAGGAAAACTTTTGGGCCAGCAGTTAAGCGTGTTGCGGGTGGGGCAAATTGTGGCTCGTTGTGGTTATTGTGGCAGTCGCTAGTACATTTTTTGTTGCTGTTGCCGTTTTGTTTCTATTTTCGGCAAACTAACTAGTTATGCAATTATTTTTGGGAATTCCTTTCATTTTGTGCCATAATGTTTGCACAAATTTTTAATTTAGTTACAACATGAATTTTAACCCTATCGAATCAATTTTGGGGCAGGCAGCATAGTTTTCTTCCGGCAAGACCTTGACGAGAAATTTCGAGTATTCCAGTTGAGTTTATGTCACAGCAACAGCAGCAATAAAAGCCAATATTGGCTCAATTTGGTTGCGACCATCAAATACTCTGTGAGCCCTGAGCTAAGGCTAAGCTCTGTTTTACTACCCGTAGAGTGCCTTAAAGCCAAACTAGTTCAGCAACAGAAGTGGCTTATGAAATGTGGACAAGACTTTGTTGTGAGTCATCGTATTCTCAATCAAAGAATTTGCCATTTGCAGTTCCACTCTACCATATTACAATCCTGCTGCAACTAGAGTGCCAAAAAGTCATAAAATCAATGGCTGCAGCTCCAGTTGCAGTGAAGCTTGCGTTCACTAAGTTGTTGATGCTGCTGCTGTTGATGTAGCTGGCATTGTTGGTGTTAGTATTGCTGTTGTTTGAGGAGTCTTTGTTGTCTGCAGTTGTTCGAAAGTATGCTTTGTGCCTGTTCAGCTGTCTGCTGACGCTGAGTGAGCACAGCCGGCGGCAGTTGCTTTGTTGGGTGGCCGTCAGCAGCTGCAATTTGATTTAGCAGCCAAATAGCCAAACAGGCAGTTAGTCAAGAAAGCGAAGCGAAGGGCTTAAGCGTTTGCCTGAACACTCCGGACAAATAGACCGCTGGACGACAGTTTAAGCAGCTTAAAGCTAATGCAGCTGCCGTCTTCAAAACGGCGACAAGTGCATAAAATAAATGGCGACATCTACGGAAATGTAAACGGAGCAAAAGCAACAGCAGCAGCAACTGCGGCGATTGCAGCAAGGCAACAATGCGCCACGAAGGACAAAGGATGCGTTTGAGGACGCAAGGCAAGTGTCTTTTGTAAAGCTGTTTGTCAGCTTCGCATCCGCCACGGTTCACTCTTAGCCTCTTGAGATACAATTGCAGCAGGCTATTCATATTAAATGGCTAAAGAGATTGCTACGGGAAGCAACCTCTTGATCTATCCATTGTTAACTTAAGCATCAACTTAAAAAATGAACTAATTTTGTCAATGACAATGACAATGACAATGACAATGACAATGACAATGACAATGACAATGACAATGACAATGACAATGACAATGACAATGACAATGACAATGACAATGACAATGACAATGACAATGACAATGACAATGACAATGACAATGACAATGACAATGACAATGACAATGACAATGACAATGACAATGACAATGACAATGACAATGACAATGACAATGACAATGACAATGACAATGACAATGACAATGACAATGACAATGACAATGACAATGACAATGACAATGACAATGACAATGACGGTTAGCGAAATATCGCTTAGATTGAAACTCAAGTTTGTATTCACTCTTCGCCTTCACTATTGTGGGTCTTGCGCGAGTATCCTGTTGCTCACAGTGCGCCCGCGTTGATTGGGTTAGGCAAAAGTTTTCGAATTAAAATTAAATGAGCGTGTGTTATGATTCATGTAAAGTTTTTCAATTATACGCTGCTAGCTCGTGGAGGAGCACGTTACAAGTAACAAGTTACAAGTATATTAAAACCAATTAGAAAAACTTCCACGGGCAGTGAGCGCACAGGATGTATACAACAAAGTTGAATTGGCTCGCCAATAGCAAATATCCGACGAACTAGCATACGATGTTGCAATCGCTGCGCACACGGGCAACCAATTAGATCAGTTCAATGAATCGCTAACAAATTTTCAGTAATTTTAATTATCACTAATTGGGCTGAACTTAATTCAAAGTTACATTTTAGTATGAGCTAATCAACGGTCTTAACTGAATTAAATATGATTTAAATATGAAACGGACTCAATGAACAGCAGCCGGTCGGCCAATTGATTCCATGGACGGCCGAATGCATTTCAAATTGAAATTTATCAATTATTATTATTATTATTATCATTAATTATTGCTGGTCAATCCAAAGAGGAATTACGACTGACTGAAATGCTAATCCACGTTGTCATTCAGCTTGGCTGAATTAGCTCGGCAGCTGTTATCGAATTATTGAATCATGCTCAATATATTCCGAAATGTGCCACGCACATACATAAAGACATAATATATGTATATATTGTACATACATATGAAATATTTAATATGGCCTTTCATGGAGTCGCCAGCGTTAAGGACAGCGGCGACAATCGATTGTGCTGAAAGTTGAATTTATTACAGCTGTTTCCTTTAATCGGGCCACCCAAAAAAGAAAAAAAAGGACAAAGTTGGGCAAATGGTCGGAAAAACTGCGTAATAAATCTTTTTTATCGCAGCAGCTTCAAAATCATTTCGTAAATATGTGAAAATTAGTGTTACATGAGTTTTATTTCTTTTGTTTTATGAAATATAAATCAGTAAACTGTAAGCGAAATTGCTGTAGTCGGGCGTTACCGACTGCAGAACACACATTCATATTCATGGAGTAATGTAGTTGTGAAATTTTAAGTTCCTTTACCGGAACCAGATCGAGATCTTGTCATTTTATAGCTCGAGGATATGCACAAAATTTCAAGTCTCTAGTTTAAGTAGCAGAAGGGCTTATACCCAATATACCCTCATCATTTTCGTGAACGAGACCGTAGAACGTTGACTTTACTTTTAGTTTAGTCGAGTTTAACTTAATCTAAGAGCCATAAATGGCATTTTCCACAACTATAATTTGTCGCTAATGCAAACTGAGCGCAATCGCTGCCAAAGCAATTTCACTTCGCATTGATTGGGGGCTATAACTAGTTAGGTTGGCCAGGTCTTTGGGTCCAAAAACCATAAAAGACATTAATTACTTTCGTATGCGCAAACTGTCAACAGCATTGGCTATCGATTGGCAAATTATTGGCAGCTAGCCACTTCGATTAGTTACCCTAATACACAATATAAATACTTTGTCAGATTTACCGCCCACTGGGCACATTTTTGCGAGCACTTGAACTACCCAAAAAACTGCTGAGACTCGACATTTACTTTTACTACACTCTCCAGTACCCTCCAAGCTCATTGAATTACTGAGGTAGATTTATTACTACTTAAAGACTTAATATGATTCTTGATAGTCATTTATGGCTTTTAGTTGACACAAAAAAATGCCGGTGTTTGTCCCAAAGTACGAATTTTTTAATAAAAATATGATTTATAAATAACAAGTTAAAAAATAATTAAATGTTGTGATCCCAGCTGCTTAACATTTGATTCAAGCGGTCTTGATGGGGGCATATCTCTCTTGCATTTGCTAAACAGATAGATGCTGATCCACTTTGTATCGGCGACAGCCTCGTTTGTATATGAATGGGAAGTTGAGGGTCATAGTATGGGCATATATAGACGATGTATATATGTTATTGAGAATATGAACCGATTCGGTGATTCCAATTCACAGGTAGCATATCCTGCAGTTCCTTCATAGTTATTTACGTAATTACGTAATCCATTCCTTATGTGCATCTCATGAATGGTATCGACTTTAAAGGGACAGCCAATTGGGCTGCCGCCTGGAGGAGAGGAGAAATCAAATATGAAATTATGTTAGAATGTTTCTGATGGCAAAAAATAGTCAGATTTCATAAGTTGTGTGCGGAGGCAAGAGGCGGAGAGATTAAATGGTCTATGTAATATACACTTCATTGAGCCCCAAGGCAACTTGGCAGGGGGTGGCTGGGGGTGGCTGGGGGCTCTGATTGCTCACGTCTATGCTCTAATTTCAATTTAAGTCCGCCCAGGGTAAACGGACAGCAAAAACTACTCAATCGACTTGGCTCGGCTCTTTGCACCTTTTCTCATGCATTTGCTTTCGCATAAAGCTGGTTATGACTTTGGCTGCCTCTCTCTTTCTCCCTCTCTCTCTCTCACTATCCCTCTCTCTTTCTTCCGTCTGGCGTGATATTACTTTGCAGCTACCTAGTTTTATAGAGTTTGTCGCTCGGACTACTTTTTGTTTAAGTGAAATGATTTTCCTTCCGGCGCTGCCACACTCCAGCCATGTAGATGCTATGTAAATATTTAAGGTCCTCTTTCTTTTATTCTATTTTTTGTTGTTTTTTCTTGCTGGCGCAGACAATGAGAAAACTATGAGACTTGCGTACTTTTTTCTCCCTTCCCTAGTCTACTGACAGTGCAAATAATGCGAGTGCCCTGAAGCGTGTAAATGATGGCACGGACACGAACACGGATCCGGTACGGGCACAGACACGGACTGAGACTGAGACTCAGACTGAGTCTGGGGCATTCAACTTGCTGATGATGCATTGCATTGTCACAAGTCTAAGCCGCTACATCCCTCCCTGCCCACTTCACATTTCTCCCTTCCCCATCTATTTGAAGTAGCGTAACTTTCAATTTTCAAATCGATTGTGCGCTCAAATATTGTAAAGTACATACCGGAATAAATGTTAACTAGGTCGCGCCAAGCATGTAGGGTTGGAGAAAAAATTCCGAAACTAAACTGGATGTAATTTGGATAGATTTTGGCCAAGATATTTAAATTTGTAAATGATCTGTTATTTGGCAAGAGGGTCAGTCCAAATCGGTTATGGCTATTTCGTAGTTTAGCATTTCCAGAGCTTCATTCATTTCCGATAGAGAGTTCTGCTCGGGCTCTAGTGGTTCTTGATCGGTTTGGCCAGATACCTTAATTTTGTTTTGCTTTTCATGTGCCAAGGCGAGAAGCGCGGCCGGCGGCTGGAAAAACGCGTATATGAGCTCGGCCACCAGCTTGAAGATCCTCTCGGCACCCAATGTGGTCATTAGTGCTTGAAAGAATTCGGTTAAGCCCTTCGGCGCCGAGGTCAGCTGCAGAGCATGATCGACGTAGCGTAGGTTTCTTTTGACGGCCGGAAATAGTTCGCAAAATATGTTGAGCTGCTTGCAGAGCAGTCCCACCGACAGAACGAACTCATTGCGATCGTCGAACATGTAGCATTCGAGGCGACAGCGCGGCTCGAGGGTTGGCGGCATTCCCCAGTAGCTCTCCAATCGGACAAACATCTTGAGATCCAGCAGTGCGGCGAGGCGAAAGAAACGCAACAGCTGTCGGTTTTGTGGTATGGATCGGGAATTGATCTTGTTCACCAGCTTGTCCAAATTCTCGAACGCCTGTTTGGCACTCATGGGCTTCAGCTTGGTCCTCAGGAGCTCTTGGGCGCGTGGTGAATAGTTTTGCGGTACCTCTACCGGTTGCAGGACCCGCTCGAATTCCGACGACTTGGCAGTCACGATTGACTGGGATGTTTCAAAGTTCAGAGTGGATACAGATGCGTTGCCAGTAGAAATATCGCCATCGGAGTCCTTCAGTGTACGAGGACTACACAGGACCTTAATGTTATCGTTCACAGGTTCTTCTGGCTTCTTCTGCAACACATGCCGGGCGATTCTCGGCCGCTTGGTCCCGATAGTGAACTCTACTCGGCGTTGTGGTTTAGCGCAGTTCCATAGGCGCTCACGCTGCAACAACTTCGCCTTGTCGTTCTCAGCCATAAATACCCTGCGCCTGGGTGCGCTTACGCTAGGGAAATTGTCATTGTAGTCGTCGTTCATTCTCCTCGGGCCTGGCGGTGGTAGACCGTCGACGCTGCGCAGCTCCTCCCTATGGAATGTATTGCCGTGTCTATCCTCGTTCCTCTGCATGTTCGTCAGCGACATCAGGCTATCCTCGTAGTCGTCTTCGATTCGCACGTCGGTCCTGTCGATTCGACTGGACGACTTGCGCGACGAGCTGTGGCTCGAGCGTTCTTTGTCATTGAGTTCACCAGTCGGTCTCGAAGATGGAGCGTCCACCGTTGGCAACGGATAATGGCTTTCGCGAACAGTCTCTTTCGATAAGTGTGCTGTTGGAGTATTAACCTCTATATCGCTACGGCTGATGGACTTATGCGAGTGCGCCTGGGTCGGTACTGCAGCGTTATTGATTGAGCTTGCACTATCGCTTAGCATCACCGAGCTGCGAGGCGCTGACAATACAATGTCGGATTCATGCTTTTCAAGGCATTTACATGACGAAATGCTGCTCTTCTGGGATAGAGGCGTCTTCGATCGAGGTTCCATTAAAACTCTTAGTTTCTTATCCTCGTATTCGCGATATTTTCCATCGAAATCCTTGAAGCTGTCTGGTGAATCTTCAGAACGGGCCGATGCAAGAGCCGAAAAGGTGCGGTTTTTAAATAGCTTCTTAAGATTGCCGTTGCCGCCGCCGCCGATGGGACCCAGCGATTGGGAACGGTTTGCGCTGGAATCATTCCCTTTCGAGTTGACAATTTCTTCGCTGTTTCGTTGCGTCATCGCCGAGTTGGATTGACTACGTTCGACCGACTCCGTACGAGTGTTGGTGACACTGGTCAAGCTGCTACACTTTTCCACAGACGGCCTATCGCCGCGATCATTTCTCATCGCCAAATAGTTTTTATTATTCAATGGTTGATCATCAGCATTGTAGCCGACATGCGGGGAAAATGCACGGCTCCGGGCTGGCGATTTGTCCACGCTAGCTCCCGAGGTGAACCCGACATTGGGACGACCCCTGCCAGAGTCCGTTCTGGCATTTGTTTCCGAGTGAGCATTGCGAGGCTCATTGCGGCTCTCGGTGGACATCTGGAGCTGAGTACGTGCCCTCCTTTGCAGCATTGTATGAGGCCTATCAGCTTGATTGATATGTGGGGGGCTCATTTCAATATGTGTCCTTGAATGGGACAGCGCACGGTCCTTCCCAAGCTGCATTTCGGTATAGGCCTTTATGATCGTGTTCGATCTTCGATGGCCATTCGGCAGCCATGTTTGCTCCAAAGGGCCAATGTCCGGCGTGTCAACCAGAGGCATGCGGTTTGCTGCCAAACTCTTGGCCGTGACATTATGGTGCATCATTGAGCTGCAACGCGGTCTCTGCCGGAATTCCTTTGCTGAGGTCAAATCAACTGGTGGCTGGGGTGGACGCTGTGCTGCTTTGTTGATCCTCCTCTTTTTGGGGACTGGTGGATGCTCCCTGCGGGGCTTAAACACCCGTAAGGAAAGCGACATCTCATCGCCGTCATAGTTCACAATGATTGGCTTTGTTGGCCGACTTATGGTTACCTCAAAGATGCGATTCCTAATGTCCGTCTTTTTGAAGGCGTCCGCCAGCGCAATGTAGCTCGAGCAGAAGACAATAGTGTAGTTATCTGGTCTCTGGGTATAGACAAGTAGATCCTTTTCGTCGCCGGTCAGACTCGTGACGCCTATATGGCGCTCTCCATCAATCGCATAGCCATGCACGATGTGCTTTTCGGATGGTTCTTCTGTTGGCGTTATCAGAAGCAATAGGTTTTCGAAATTCGTAATGCCAAACAGTTTGTTCAGAACGCCATCGGCGTTTGGCTCAGACCCTTTAGTAAATGTTATTTGCGGACGTACGAAACGTTTTGTAACTTCAAATGGACGAACAGTGAGAACTCTGGTTACATAACGGCCGGGAAAGGTAACAGTCTCAATCCGGTCCAGTATTCGTGATTCAGACGATATTAAGTTACCGCTACATCCAGCCCCCGGTGATTCGCTATAGATCATTCCCAAAATTTCCTCAACTTCCTTTCGTTCATTCATTTGAGTTTGAGTCTTTCGTCGGCTATCCGCCTTTGATGGCTTAACACGTTCATCTCCTGGATTCATTTTCAAGAAGAAAAAAAAAGGATAGTGCTGTAGGTATTTTTGGTTATAGCCGAAAGATGTAGAGAAAGGAAAGTTTCTTAGATGTTTTAGTTTTATTTTTTGGGTCGAAAAATTTTGGAAAAGTAAAATTCGTCCGACTCGTGTCAGTAACAACCTAAAATGAATTGAATTAAACATTCTCGTTCACTAGGTAGCATTCAGTGTGACGTTCAAGTCATGGGCTACTTTATAGCAATGCCCTTTGCGATGACTTTTCGCTCGTTTTGACATGGAACAGAATTTGTTTGGTTGACAGAACAGAAGACTCACGAAAAAAAAACACACAAAAATAAATTTCGTCTAAAAAATACATTTCCATGCGATTAGAAGCATTTGTTTCGATTCCTGTTGAACTATATTGACTAACGTAACTCTCCCAAAAACCTATTGACAGTTCAGTTATCCGTGTTTCAGGCATGTGGTTATAGTTGTACAGTGTATATTTATTTTTGTAGAAGTGTTTTTTTTTTTTTTTTTTCTTTTTCCTTCCTGATTTGCACTTGGATCGGTTGAGCGATGGAAGCACGTCGCCTCGAGCGCCAGCGCCGGGACTCGGCGAAGAGCACCGCCGCCGAGAAGCTGCCGTCGACACAGGACGAGGAGTTCCACTTGCGGCTCATCGATCTATACAGCAAGTATCCGTGCCTGTGGAAAACAACGATCAGTGACTACGAGAATGCGGCCCTGAAGCGTCAGGCCTGGCAGGAAATCAGCAACCAGCTGGGCGCCCACCTCTCGCCCTCGCTCGTGCGCAGCCGGATCAGCAGCATGCGCTATCGGCTGAACCTCTACAAGCTGCAGATGATCGAGTACAAGATGAGTCCGGCCAGCGGCAAGAAGCCGGAGAAGCTCTACTATATCGATAGATTTGCCTTCCTCGACGAGCCGAGCGGCTCGCAGCCGCTGAACGAGAACGCGCAGTCAGAGGTCGACCTGGGGCAGGACAAGAAGAAGCTGAAGAGCCAAAAGTCCAGCATTGCCAACATATTCAAGCAGCGCATGCAGCAGGAGCAGGAGCAGCCGGTGCAGCTGCCGACCGTGCTGCAGCGGCTCAGCCAGAGCGATCGATCCAGTGGCGGTGTCAAGGAGCAGCCGGAGAGCACCCTCGACGACTATTCGGACTTCAGCATTGCCAGTATTGTGAGGCACCCAGGGCCGCATCAGTCCTTACTCGCGAAGAACCGTAGACGGGTCAGCCAGGACATACGCTTGAGTGAGCTGCGCAAGCAGGTGGTTGGCGATCAGCTGGTCGGCGCGACGGCCAAGCCGGCTGCATTGAGCCCACCTCCACATTCGGACATTGACAATATGCTCAAGAAGCGTATGCATCGCTTGGGCATGGCCGAGATGGGCAAAGAGTCGCCCGCGGACAGCCTGGACAGCTTCACCGACTATCGCAGCTCCCTGATCAATATACCCAGCGTGGTGAAGAAGCGGATGCGTCAACAGCTCCAGATCGGCATGATGCGCGCCTGGGACGACGACAGGAGCAACACCAATAAGCCGGACTCCCAAATGAGCCTACCCCAGACCTCGGTGCCCCTGCGCGCCCTGCCCGGCGACTCGGTGTCGAAGACCAAAGTCAGCAAACACCAGCGCACGCCGAGGCCAGTGGCTAGCTCCGCCGAGCAGCTGTCCGACGAGGAGGACTTCTACCGGCTGCATTGGTCGCTGCGCCAGCAGCAGCGCTCCCGTCGCTCCGGCGGCAAATCATCACTCAATCGCGACCAACTGCCGCAGCCGGTGCCGCCCCTACTGCTCGGCAGCTGCACCACCTCCAGCAGCAACATGGAGAGCGTGCACGAACACCTGCTATAGACATGCAATCAATCAGTGCTGCCCACTATGGGGACACACTGTGGTCCATTGCAGCCACACCATGCTCACCATTGATTTTAAATTTTGTAACTATGATTACCAGTACCAATCGTTCCAGTAACATTAGCTGATATTCCCAACACGTTCCCACATACAACAGTTCGATTTTAACACCACAACATATCCGTTCGGCGAAGCAACTCAACTGAATACATAGGAATCTCTAAGCGCGGACCAATTTTCGTATACATGTTTACATAGAGGTTGAATGCAAAAAACCTGGATCAAATTAAATTAACTTTCGATGAGAAATTCACTATAAATAAACAAAGGAGTCAAAGGACCTGGTCATCTGTTTTTGTTTCACCTATATATAGGTCGACTCAAATCTCCGGGGGGAGACTTGTTTGTCACGCAGATCAAGGGCGCTCTGAGCACGGTCTGTTTAGAGATTGGGCAAACTTTCTGTTTTCTGTGCTACGAATCGCTGTTCCAGCCATGATTTATCAAACTGAAGAGAGTTTATGAAGACGTCAGTAAAAGCTTTCCAGTAATTAAAATAACAAATTTTGAAAACTTTGGAGGATATGGCTTTAACCAATTTCTCATGCCCTCCCAAAATAATAAATATAATATTTGGGAAAGTCTCTAGTTTCAATGGCTTTTTATAGCTAGACGAGCGGACGGAAAGTGGGACAATCAAGCGGACAGCTTGACGGATGCAAGGATAAACAGCAAAACAGACATCAAGATGTACGGACGGACTGATGGGAAGACGGACGAACCAGTGGGCAGTATGATGGACAGACAGCCTGATATACGGTCGGACATACAAGACGGACGAACGGACACGGACTGACTGCAAGCTATACAGATGGATGGACTGCAAGCCAGACGGATCTAAACACGACCAAGCAGATATACGGACGTATTGACCGACAGTAGTTCAGATAGACGAACGTACGGCAAGACATACGGACGGATGAACTGCAAAGAGACGGAAGGTTAGACAGGCAGACCGAAACCAATATGTTCCTTCATCTCTATTTTCTAGACATTGCCAATCGCTGAGCTGACGATCCCGCCGCATACGATTCGGACTCCCATTGATTCCCTCAAAACCAATAAAGCACAGGGTATTTCAATAGTCAATACATATAATTTGTGTTTCGAATAGCATTTAATTTTAATAAATTGCTTGATAGTTGAACCTTGATTAACTGGCAAGGTGCGAACCGATTGAGCAGTCAATGTCACGGCATCTCCAATCAAATTGGAGGCCATTGGCCGGAATGTGCTCTCTGTTCAAACGGACGCCAGAATGTGGGCGGCCGCACTTCTTTTCCTCTATTTCGCTGTTGTTTTGGTCTTCTTCTTGTTGGTGTTGGATGTGTTTTGCTATACAAACGAATTTTGGATTGCTCTCCACCCTCTCGCTGGCGCTACCTTTGCTCCAATATCCTGGCGTTACGCTCTGGCGCTGGCTGGCATTTGCTGTCCTTGTTGCACGCATAAATTGGCAAAATTTTAATTTTCCACTAGATTTGCGTGGATTTTTGGCTCGTGTTTTGTTTGCTCTGTGCCCTTTTCAGTTTTGCTTTGATTTTGTGTGCGTGTGTGGGTGGGGTGGGTGGTGTGGGTGGTGTGGGTGGTGTGTGTGTAGGTGGTGTAGTGCTCGTTGTCTCTCTCTCTCTTTCCCTCTGTCTCTGTGTTGTTCACTTTCGCTCTGTGTCTCTTCCTCTCTCCCTCGCCCTCCTTTCTCCCTCTCTCACTGTCTCTCTCTCTCTCTTTGTGTTGTGGTGGTGTCTCTTGTTATTGTTTCCTTATGCATTATGCTGCAAGCTCCACTTGAATCTGCTTTGTTATCAACTTCCTTCTTGTGGCTCCAAGTAGCTTTGCTGGGCGACAGCCGCCGCAACGGGGCGTATGATGAATATTCATGAGCTCCAATTCCAATTCCCTTCTGGGGCATCGCCGGCCAAACGAGCTGCCATTGTTCGAGTACACCGCAAGTCGATCGAAACCAAATGCCATTATATATATATATATCGTCTGTGTTTATTTGCATTTGACGCTGGCTTGCCTCGCCATTAGCCGGTCGCCGAGCCTCGAACTATTGGGCTTATTGCACTCAGAATGTAAGAAATTCTCTTGTATCTCGCTGGAGTCTTAATTTAAGCAGGCGACGTGCTCATTCTCGGCTTGATTAATTCCAAATGCGCTGCCAAATGAAATGGAAAGGCTGCTGATTGAAGACTGGAGGCTGGATAGAGGCCGATGGCTGAAGGCGGCTGGTTGCGAATCTCAACTCGGTCATGATTTATGAATGAGATAAAAAGTCTCAATGGCAAAAGTTTTGTCGTCTTCGTATTATTTTTAGCCCAGACCGACGGGGGGAGGCGTCGCATCGAGTGAGTGGGGGGCGGAGTGCCATCAGTTGAGGGTGGGGCCGCCATAAATTACAGTTGACGCTGCAAAATGATGCCGCGTGGCGTGGCCGCGCCCAGCCAAATGTTAAATGGGCTCATTAGAAGCGGCAAAATCAAATCAAATTGCCACCAAGCGGAGCCAGTTGCAAATGTGGCGCCATGTGGAGCCTATGTAGCTCAACAGATTTCGATATCCAGATGCTAAAGATGGCGTTGTCTTGCTTGAACTGTCTTTGTCTCTCTCTTCCTCTCTCTCCCTCTCTTCCTCTCTCTCTGTCTCTCTGTGTGTGTATGTATAACGGGAATAATGCTTTAATAAGCGAGAAGATTAAAGTTAATTAAGCAACTCAACAGTTTGATAGCCAATTTGGCTGCCAGTTAATGGGGTTTACGATGTGTTTTTGTTTTTGGTTCTTGCTTCCGTTTCTTCTTTTTTTTTCGTTTTTTTGCTAGTGCTTGCGATTATTAATGTGTTGGCATTCGTGTTGGTATTAGTTTAAGTAATAGTAGTGATAGTGTTGTTGTTGTTGTTGTTGCTGTTGTTGTATATGTTACTTAAATTAGTTGCGGTCCAGCAGGCGAAGCTGCTCCTCAACACACTCGCGACAGGCCTCATCCAATTCGGTGGCCTGAATATACTTCTGTACACCGTTGAACTCCTTCTTGAGTGCAGCAAACGAGCTGGAGTAGAGCATCTTGTCCTTGATCTTGGCCTGCATGGGACACCAGAGCATCAGGAAGAGCTTCTCCTTCAGGCAGGTCGACGACGCGCCCTGGCACTGATGATGATAGGCATAATCGTAGACCGCATAACGGCACTCATCCGGTCCGCCCCGGCGCAAATCGTTGAGGAAATCATCGTAGCTGGCAGTGCGACGCCCAACCACATCCACGATGATCTCGCGCTCCTGCTTGATGGCATAGATCACATAGCGATGCTGCTTCAGCTTGCGTATCTCTTCGAAAATGCCCTTGCACTCCGTGGAAACCTCGATGCCCGATGCCATGCTGATGCCCTCAATCGCTGCACGGAGTACTGCGACCGCTTCAATAATATAGCCAAGTTCGCTTGCGAAACGCTGCGCTCTACTCACCCGTTTCGAATGTACTGAAAAAATATGTATTGCTTTGCTTGAATTTGTTTGCTTGCTTAATATTCCATGAAATTTAGACGACTAGCTTCGATTCCACTTCCACCGGGAATGACAGTGACGGCAGTCCAGTCAGCGCCAGCTGTGTGCCATTCGAGAAGCCTACTGCGTGAGCAAAGCTGTCTACGAATTTCAGTTACAAATGTGGCTTAAGGCTGGCAGCATAAACAGACACGACTTTGTTTAGATAACAGTTTCCAGGGAAGTGCTGACTAATAATACTGTATACCCTGTACTTACTAGTTGGATATGATAGGCATAACACCTGAGTGCTTGAGAAGCCGGGGTCCACATTGAAAATGGGCATTATGGGTATGGTTATATATACATATATCCCTTTAATTCTGGTATCAATCTAGTCCTGTTCGTTTGCCTTTCAGTTCCTCTGTTCTTATGTATAAACTTGTCGATCTCTGTCTCTGTTTGAGCTACAGATTTAATATTGAAAGAGCAACCCTATTTAAAGCCGATAAATATTCCCGTTGTAGTACTATCGATTAAAAAGCTAGTTTAAGATTATCTATAAAATTATATTTCGTACATCTTTAAAGCAAGAATCCAAGTTTTATTCTTTATAAAACTATGTATTTTTTAAATATTTATTGTTATTATACTTTGTGAACATTCTTCAAATGGAAAGTCAGCTTTAAAAATTGCCGATATGAAATACCATTTGCATACTTTATAAATGGCCATATAATCATGAGTATGTAAAGACTATATGCGCACAATTGCATTATAATCGCCTTACTAATTCAGAAGTTATTGAGAATCTTGTGAGCTAGATGAAAAACCCGTACTTGAGACATGAGAATATGAACTATAAACTAAGCAATTATTTTTTTAAATTTCTGCTTCAATGACTACATTGTATTTTAAAGCTTGAATCATTCGATATTCAGAACAGCCCTGGTTGTAAATAGAGTTTTCTTACTTCTTCCAGTTGAAACGTGATAACAGTGAAAATATTTTATAGTTGAGCATATTCATTCGAAGATTTCACAATGCTGAAATTGTTGCAGCAGCAATGGGCACAAGTGTGGAAGGGGGGAGTCGACTGCAGGCTCAATGCTTCACAGTATTTTCTAGTCAGTCACACCCAACGGAAGCTCTCAGGAAAGTTTATTTAGCACAGTTGGCCGCACCATAAACATTAGTCCATCGAATCCCACTATTGTCTAAATCGAATCGGGTAAATTGCCAAGTGCATTGCAATGGGTGAGCAGAGAAGTGCTGAAACTATATGCCCATGGCTGCAACAATCATGTTGAGCTGAACAAATGCCGGTTGGAGCCACCCAAAACTGTTGTCGGCCATAAAATGCTCCATTTGGCTAACAGCTGGTCGCGGATTCAGAGACAACAGCCACAGCTGCAGCAGCTGCGGCTGCACTTGCTCGCGTTGACGCACGCAATTGTTTTGTCATTCACATGCGGGTAGAGAGAGAGAGAGAGAGGAAGAGGGGGGCACGCATGCATGCGTGCATGCACTTACATGCATGCGAGCTGATGTGGGTGGCTTTGCCTGCTGTCGTCTGCAAGTGACAACTTAACAAATACTAGGGGCGGTAGGTGGAGGGGCATGGAAACGCACAGCTTGGCGATTTGCCATCTCAATCAGAGTTTTCAGCACGGACACAGTTTATATGCAAGTTTTGGGCGAGATATCCGATGGCAAGTGAAGGCAGACATTGGCAAATATGATAGCTGCCAAATGTCTGCAAACTTGTCCTGCTGCCTGGCCGCATGTCTGGGCAGGGTCAACTGGCTGGCCAAGAGCAAGCAGTATCCGGCTAACGGCAATATAAACATCGGGAGCAGCTGCATTGATTGGCTTCTGCAAGACAATATCTATTCCAAGCCAGCCTCATGGTCCGCTCCAGCTGATATGTAATGTAATATTCAATTAAAACTCTTGTCTGCCGCCTCTATTATGCAATCGCATGTGTGTTGGTATGGATGTTCATATGTATATGTTTGGTTTACCTCGTGTCTTCCATCTATATTAGATAATCGCCTGTGTGTTTGCGTATATGTTTATGCTCATTCACACAGTGCAACGGGTATATTGATTTATCTCATTTAGCTCTATTTACATCAGATGGGTGTTTGTGTATATATAAATGGGTATATACGTATGCTCATTCACAACGTGAAATGGGTATATTGGCTTATGTCTTCTCTTCTATCTATATAGATAATCACGTGGGTGTTTCTGTACATGTTTATGCTCATTCACATACTGAAATAGGTATATTGGTTTGTCCAGTGTATTTCATCTATATTAGATAGTTACATGTATGTATGTTTATGCTCATTCACCAAATGAAACGGGTATATTGGTTATGGCTTATCTTCCTTCTTCTATAATAAATAATTGTATATGCGTTTATTTATACATACAGCTGCGAAAAATAAAATAGCACCACTTGCATATTCAGAGTTTGAGGAGTTCTCCTGGACACATTTATCAATGTATTGATGTAATTTTTTCACTCAGATAAGCAGAAATGAATTAGTTATTACGGCAAAAAAGAATTATCACAAAAATATTCATAGTTTTTATATAAATCAAAAATCAAAAATTTCTCAAAAAAGCCGAAAAAATGCCGAAAAAAATAATAGCACCACTACTCCTTTTCGAGTGAAAACATGTATTTTTAGCAGAGTTACATATCTTCAAAAGCATTTATTGATGAGATTTGTTGTTTATATATCTATTTCAATTAAAAAATTTACAAAATTTGTAAAAATTTGCAAAAAATGGGTCGTGGGAAGTATTGCACCCCCGAACAACGCAATCTAATCAAAAAGTTGATTTCGGCTCGAAATTTTCACAGGAAAGTTGGTCGTTTGATGGGTTATTCACATAAAAAGATCCACCATGCATTAATCCATAAAAAAAATTATGAAAAATGAGGACAGCGGTGAGTTCTGACCTAGCAACAGATGACTTGACTCATTCGCGTGAGTAAAAAAGATCCTTTTAAGTCGGCTACTCAACTGAAAAAGGACCTAAACATATCAGCAATAGACCAAACAGTACGGATATACTTAAAACATTACGATTTAAATGTTTTCCGTTCAAGAAAAGTACCACATTTGAATAGAAAACATATTTCTAAACGGATGGCATTGGCAAAGGGTCACAAATATTGGTCTGCGCAGGAATAGAGCAACATTCTTTGGCTTGATGAAAGTAAGATGTTAATGTTTGGTGGAAAGGGAGCGCGGTCCAACCTTAGAAGTCCACAGAACTTGCAATTTAACCCTAAACGTACAACAAAAACCATTAAAGGTGGAGGATCAAATTTAAGGGTATGGGGTTGCTTTTTGTACTATGGTGTAGGCACAATTCATTGGATCAAAACCATAACTGACCGACATTTTTATGTTGATATATTGGAATAAGTGATGCTGGATACAATATACCACTAAAATGGGTCTTCCAGCAAGACAATGACCCCAAAAACACCGAAAGGAAAGCGAAGGAATGGTTCCAGGAGAACTCAATCGACTAACCTGCACAGCCGGCGGACCTAAATCTAATCGAAAATTTGTGGGCAGTTGACTTAAAATAGTTTCTGAATGTTATACAAGCAATGCAAAGAAGTTTTGGGAAGTCGCTTAGGAGTCCTGAGCTTAAATTCCCTTTAAACGATGTCAGGACTTGGTTGAATCCATGTCTGGGCGTTGAGCAGCCCTAATTGCTAACAAAGGCAAAACAAACAAATGCTAAACTTAAGGGAGTATATTAATTTTCATTTGTCATTAACTATAAATTAAAAGTTTTTACTCATTTTAATGTTTTAAATAATTTTTAGCGCAAAATGAAAAAGTGGTGCTATTATTTTTTTTGGCATTTTTTCGGCTTTTTTGAGAATTTTTTGATTTATATAAAAACTATGAATATTTTTGTGATAATTCTTTTTTGCCGTAATAACTAATTCATTTCTGCTTATCTGAGTGAAAAAATTACATCAGTACATTGATAAATGTGTCCAGGAGAACTCCTCAAACTCTGAATATGCAAGTGGTGCTATTTTATTTTTCGCAGCTGTATGTAGATATTTATACTTATTCACAAAGTAAAACGGGTATATTGGTTACGGCTTATCCCCATTCTTCTATAATAAATAATCGTATATGCGTTTATATATACATATGCAGCTGTTTATTCTTATTCACAAAGTAAAACAGGTATATTGGTGTATCTCGTGTCTTTAATCCGTATTATGCCAAATTGAATGACGTTTTTACAGTTGACCTACTCTATTGGCTTATAAAAAATATCATGATTTTTTATATCAGTTTTGTCACATCGAAGCGCAAGGAAAACATATTTTTCATTAGTTGCACGCATTTCGAACGTGAATGCGTATTCTTCAGTCGATAACACCCGACTGCAACATTCTCATTTATCTAAAACCGCATTTATTTTAGTCCATCAAACCCTCAAACGCTTGCCAAAAACAATGCAAATGTATTTGTGCATAGATCTCTGAGAGACGAGAACATGTCACAACATGCTCAGCCCATCAGGTAACTACTGTACATATGGATATTACGTGTACAAATGCAAGTGCACGCAAAAGAAACGAGCAAAAGTTTGCCGTAAAACTCGAACTCGAACTCGAGTTTTGGGCAGGCAATGCAAGGAATGCAGGAAAAGTTTCAGTTGTGGTGAATATTTCAGTGGGGGGGTTAACCAACTCAGAAATGATTCCCTTAGTGCATATTTTATGCATTTTGCATTTCATTTCTCCTCTAATTTCCATCACTGGCAAACGAATTTGAGTTTAATAGTCAAGCAAGCCTCAGACTCGACCAAACCACTGAAAGTCCATTCGAATATCCACTGAAGGCAGGGCAATACGTATTACGTATACGCACGCTGAACACAGTGGACAAGTTGTAAATAAAAATTTGCATTTTCAGCACGAAAACAACGTGAGGTAATCAGATATTGTATTAAGCCTTAATTGCTTGCTGTTGCCTGGTTTTTTGTTTGATTTTGCCTTGTTTATTTCGCTGCTTTCCTTTTCTGTTTTTTGTTTTTGTTTTTGATTTAAAATGTCAATTACGGTAAGCAGGAATTAAATATTTCCGCTGCATTTGCTTGTTATCCTGTTGAAATTCAATATGTTTGTCTTTCTCATGCATATTTAAGCAACTTCTATGCCTTCCTTTCGTTGCTGCTGTCGTTGTTGTTGCTGCGCGGCTGTAATCAACATGCGTGGCCCATGCGTGCTCCACGCTCCGTATGCCATTAACAGCCACACCAATTTGCTGGCAGTGCCAATGCGAAATTCGACCCGCTCCGTGGGCGTAGCGGAACAGCCATGTGGGCCGTAAATTAAATACAAAGTTAAGTAAAATACACTTGAGGCAACAGAGCGAACGCGCTACACGGCCAGAGAAAGAAACAGACACAGACAGAGACAGAGACAGAGACAGAGACAGAGATAGAGATGCCATCAACAGCTGAATGAGAAGCCAAATGGCACTGATTTTATGGCACTGATTTGATCGACTCACTGATGCGCTGTAAAAGATGATGAGATATTTAATGCTCTCATAATAATAAAATATAAAATGAATTTATTTTGAATTGTCTAAAATTTTCTTTACTTTTACCTTTTAGTTTGGCTTAGACGATTTCCTGAGTATTTTTAAGCTCATAACAGTTTTGCTTATGAATTCAAATTTTTTTTTTATTATTATTCTTTTTATTTTTTATTTTAATATGTAAATATTTTGTAAGCACATTTAAAGTGTATTAAATATAAAATATGTTCACTTTCTGGAATAAAAAAAAAGTTCTATATATTTTTGTTAAGCATATTAAATACAATATATTTTATAGAAATATTCTCAAATAAATATATTGTTAATTTCTAAGATTACAAAAAAATTGTTAACATTTTTTTTTTTTTTCAGAAATTAATCACAAAAAAAAAATATATATATTTTTAAATCAAGTTTTATTTGCTGCAGTTTTAAGACTTATGAAAGTATTTTTAGTATATATTCTCTTTTTTTAATTTATAATTGCTTACAAAAAAATTGTTAACATTTTTTTTTTTTCAGAAATTAATAACATAAAAAAAATTAAGTATTTTTAAATCAAGTTTTTTGTTGCAGTTTTCAGACTTATGAAAGTATTTTTAGTATATATTCTCTTTATTCAATTTATAATTTATTACAAGCATATTTATTTTCTTTTATAATATTTAATTTTATACATTTTTATTTTTACAGAGCTCACTCGAAATTAAAAATAAGAATAAATAAAAAAATCAAGTCTATGTATATAAAATTGCACACATATTTATTTTCAGTAAGAGGTATATTTTCTATTTCCGGAATATGCAAAAGAAAATTTGTATACAATTATAATTATCAAGTTGAATACTTAACGAAGCTCAGCTTAGAAGATTATTTCCATTGAAAATTGTTAATGAATTAAAATATTTGTGTATCAAATTTCACATTTTTTAATTTCTAGCACAAAAATAATATTTTTTTTTATCTAGCAAATTTGATAAAAATACACAAAATTTTCTTTGATCTATGCGAAACATTTAGGCGGAAATAGGACTTGAGCTCTGCTTTTGTCATAGATTTTAATGATAGCAAAACATTTTTATGGCTGCAGGGCAAACAATATGAACAATGACAGAGAATGTAGATAACGTGATGGAATAGCTGAAGGCATGGCTAAACGATGCCCTGTAAAAACAAGAAAAAAAAATAGAGAGAGTGATGAATTATTATCATTATTATTTAGTTTTGTCTTTGAATAATATCCAGTTAAGATCTGCTTGGTGAGTTAGCTCAGCTTATCAGATATCCATTTAATCGCCTCCTCTGCCTGTTTACAGGTCATCGCCTTGCTTGTCATTCCGGATGAGACAAGCCGAACAAGTTATGGGCATTAAAGACCGCGAGCTCCTAAGCCGCCCGGCGGCCAATGTTCAGGGGAGATTTCGTTTTTATTACGCGCAAATGAAAGACATTTGTTGTTGCTGTGGAATTTCATGTACGCGTCGCGAATGGGGCCGGCTGTGGGTGGGGTCGGCATTCAAAGTCGGTAATGAGGCTGGATTGTGGGCCCCAGCGCGCCGCCTGCAGTGCAGAGCTGTGCGCGATTTAAATCGCTTTTGCGTCGCATCGGCCCCAGAGCGCTGCTCGATAGACCTGTGTGTGGACTGCGGTCGGGCTCGAATCCTAAATGCTTGTGATTAACAAGTAATCGAAACAAGCATAAGCACCAGTGGCAGGCATTCAGACAGACCAACAGACAGACCAACAGACAGACAGAGAGCGGCAACTGGGCGTGTTCGCGCCTTGTTTTCTGTTTGCAGAATTTTCAATTAATTATACTGGCATTATTATTCATGCGCCTGGATGCTAATGAACCCGGCTAGCCGGCATGGCCAGCCGGCTGCCTTTAAGGTCAAAGTTCAGGCGGCAGTTTAATTGATTTGAGACATTTGTTTTAAGCAAATGCAAACAACAAACATAATAACAAAACAATATAAATGCTATTTGCTTTTGGCCATCAATTCAATTTGCTTTGCCTCTTTCTCTCTCTCTCTCTCTCTCTCTGTGCGTGTGTGTGTGTGTGGTGGCTAACATACACTTGAATGGGCAAACACGACTTGAAATTAGTTTTTGTAATTAAATTCAAATAATTGCAAATTGTGCACTCGCCTGTGAATGCCCGTAATGATTGTAGTACGTATAGTGCCCAATTGCCAATTTGCTGCGTGCACCTTTAGGGCTGCTAATCAACGTCGAGCTGTATTTGCGCAATGAACTCAAATGTAGAGCTCCTGCCTATATCTATTGTTATGCGTATTTCTCGACGTCGCCATTCATTCCATTCGAAGTATAGTAAATATTTATAGTGCCCCATTGCCAAGTATGGCTTCTAATGAAAGTCAAGTACAGAGTCATATGTATAAGTCTATTAGATCTACCCATCTATATATATTCATATATCTATATATCATTGCTCTTTGTCACTCATTCATTCCATTCAGATTTTTATAGTGCGCGATTGCTAATTGGAAAATCAAACACAGACTGAAACATATAAAACTTTTAGATCTATCTATTTATGTCCATCCATATAACCATATATGATTGCCCTTCCTCATTCATTCATTCCATGCAATGCCTTATATGGTATTTATAGTGCCCGATTGCCAATTGGTAAATCAAACTCAAACTAAAATATATAAATTCAGATCTATCTATTTATTTCCATCCATATACCCATATATCATTGCTCTTCCTCATTCATTTATTCCATGCAATGCCTTATATGGTATTTATAGTGCTCGATTGCCAATTGGGATGTCAAACTCAAACTGAAACTCCCTTAGATCTGCCTATAGACATATATCTGCCCATATATCATTGCCCTTCCTCATTGATTCACTCCATTCAATTCGTTATATGCATAGTGCCCAATTGCCAATTTACTGAGTGCACCTTTATGGCTTCCAATGAAAGTCAAACACAGACCGATCTATCTATATACATACTATATACATACATCTATCATATAATTTCTCTTCATCATTCATTCATTTCATTCATTCACATCCTGTCGACTTTTTCCCCACCGGGTCTGCAGCCACTTGTCAAGCGCTTTTGCATTTGCCGTTTGACACTTTGGGCCGTGCCGAGTGCAACATTTTATAAATGTCATCGGGCCCGTCATTGTCGATGTGCAGCTGCAGGCCGTTGTATGTCGAGCTGAATCGGTCAACTAGCAGCGCCAGCGGCACGTTGTCCGTGCTCTGGTTCCGGAAAAGGGCAAAGCAGAACAAGGCAGGGCAGGACAGGGCAGGGCAGGACAAGGCAGGGTAGACAAAGGAAAATCGTAGAATGCGAGTCTAACGATAGTTTTTCTTTTGCTGCCTGGAAAAGTCTCAGAGACGACGACGGCGAGAACGACTTAGTCGTTGAAAACTTTGTGCGACACCAGAATAAAAGAGCAAAAGTTTGCCGTAAAGTTGAGCTCATGGCGAATGACACCTGGGCAGGTGCTTGAGCAGGGATTGCAATGAAAAGCTGCAAAAATATTGCGCTCAAGTGGGGCGTGCCTGACTGCGAGCTACCCTGCTTGCTCGATGAAGCCACATCAATTCCCATTCGCCCTCCTCTGCTGTTCACCGCATGCACAAGTCAAATGATTTCGAATTAATTCGAATGCACTCATTCAGTCGAGCTAATGTGCTCGACCGTCTGTTGCATATGCTTGCCTGAAATTCATATGCCCCATTAAGCCACTTTCAATGCATTTCGAGCATTAAAAATGCCTCAAAGGGTAGAGTTGGCAATGGTCTGGAATACACAATGCACACACTCACTAACACACACAGATACACACACACACACAGGTATGGCTGGGTAGTCGTGCATGTAATGGGTGCAATGGTGCCGTAGTGCAGGTAAATTTACTTACTTGTTGCCACTTTACAACACTTTTCTACGGTTATTTGTTGTCAGTGCTGCCGTCTCTGTCTCCGTCTTTATGCCTGTCTCTATCTCGGTCTTTGCCAGACATTGTCACCGCCGGCCTCTGTGGCAAGATGGTAATTAATGCCAGCGGTGTTCGGCTTGCCATGAGCAAATTTACACCAACAACAACAACAACAGCAATTAAAGTGCATGGGGGCAAAGGTCTATAATGAAGCTGTGCAAATATATTAAAAGTAAATAAGAGCAAACAGTTCGACTCGACTGGGACATTCAAATGAAAGGATTGATCTTGGTGAGAGAGGTGAAAGGGATAACTAAGAGATAGAGGGAGAGAGAGAAGAAAGGATAAAGACAGAGTGAGAGATTGGGCGAGGCAAAGATAAGGACAGTGAGAGAGAGTGAGAAAGTAATGGAGAGCGAAAGAGGGATGGAGAGACAAGAGAAAACGAAGAAAAAGAGAGAGAATGTTTGAGAAAAAGATAGATAACGAAATAGAGAGAAATAGATGCACAGAAAGTGAAAGTGGAAAAGAGAGAGGAAAAGTAAGAAAGCTAGATGTTGCAATAGATAGGTAGAGTAACAAGAGAGAAGGAGAGGGACAGAGAGAGAGAGAGCGAGAGAGAGAGAGAAGATGGTGATGCAGGTGAAATGAGAGAGAGAGGAAGAGAGGAGCGAAACTGGGAGATGTTTAGGCGGAGAGACAGAGATGGAGACACATTGAAAGAAAGGAAGAAAAGGGGAGAAGAGTGCAAAAAGAGAGAAAAAGAGAATGCAGAGAGAGAGGAAGAAAGAATGCAATAGAAAGGGAGATGGAGAAATACATAAATAACGGAACAGAGAAACAGCGCAAATATAGAAATTGAAAAGGTGAGAGAGCGAGATAGAAAGAGAAAGACAGAGAGAGAGAGGAGAGAAGAAGAGAAAGAGGAGAAAGAGAGAGAGAGGGAAAATAGAGTCAACCAAAAAGAGAGGAAAAGAGATAGAATGCTCGATGCACTTAAAATCTGGTGCGGCTCCTTCCTCGCTGCCCTTTTCATCTCCCTAATCTTCAGGTCAAGCTCTACAGACTTAAGTGAGGAAGAAGAAGCTGCACTAACATGAGTAGTTCCCTCTTAATTTGTTTATATGTTCTTTGCTCCATTTATAGGAGCAGTCTAACTGTACGAGCACACCTCGCACCCGCGTAAGCAGGAGTCAACTCACATCTGTTGCTCTGCCCCAATTCCTGCTGCACATTCGATAAGGGCGCTCGAATTATGAAAACGAATCGTGATTGTTCGCATGTGGGAAGCTGAGGGGCCTTTGCCGTTGACATCATTTAAAATGCTGTAATTAATTATTGTTAAGCTGTGCCTTAAGCCCACGCACTCAAACATTGATAAATGAATGCCTTTTAATTGCATTCACCTGGGCAAATTTGATATTGCAGATCAAAGTGAATAAATTATGAGCGCTGCTCATGATTTATCCAAAGGCAGCGCATGCCAAAGGAAATGGATGGGGGGGAGGGGGCAATGTGAGGGAGAGCGTGTGGGTAGAGCTTATAAACGCCCTAGGCGCGATGCGAAAAATGCGTGATAAATTTCGATTTTCACTTGCGTGACACAAACACACACACACACGCATACGCATACGCACACGCAATTTCATCAGCCCAGCCAGGTGGCATCCGCCATTTGCCATCCGCCATCTGCCATCTACCGCCTTCCATTTGCCATTTGCCGTCTGCCGTCTGCCGTCTGAGCCGCGACCCTTTGTCAATTTTTCTTTTGTGTGTGTCAAAGCGGCTTCCGTTTCCGTGCCACATAAACGCAAGTGTAATCGAAACAATGCCGGCACAATGTCGACGCGATGATCACTGCACATTCCGTGACATCAGCCCGGCGCGACGGGGCCTAATGAATGGCGCACGCACTCGGCTCCAGCCTCAGCTCCGGCCGCAGACAGTGCGTATGAGTGATTCTCGAGAGCGACAGAGGGCGACTTAAAGCTGCCGTGATGGCTTTTTGATGCCGGGCACTTTGCCTTTAGCCAGGCAATGGCATTAGCATTGCCAACCAACAATTTAGTTGACCTCTTGGTATGGCCTCAGTTAATAATTATGCGGCCAGCAGAACTCTCTCTCTCTCTGTCTTCCTCTCTCACTCCCTCTCTCATTGTCCGAATTGCAGCTGCAGTTATTGCATATCTGGTCATCTATTTGCACTCTGTGCCAACACAGCCCAAACTTGTTTGCAGCAAATATTGTGAATCACCCGATTCCTCTGTTTGCCTTTGGGGCTCCACTCGCCCGGGCAAACCGCGAACTGTTAGCCATGACAGCTCCCATTAGCTGATTGCGCAATGGAAATATATAGTGAAACTGTAGTTCAATTAATAATCAAATATAAATGTAACGCAACTCATATGGCATACCATAGAGAGTAGGAAAGGATTCCGAAGGACTCTCTTTGCCAGCTTACCTGCCTATGGGAAAGCATACTGTTTGTCTACAGCTGCTTGGATAGCACCCAAAGAGAACTCTTTGCTATATATAGTTCAGCTAATGAAGGATTCTGTTTGGCTGTCATCAGAGCAGGGTTAGACAAGAGCCAAAGAAAAGCTGAGCTTAAGCTAATGAAGGATTCTGTTTGGTTGTTATCGACTACAGCTCTACTCATATCACAGCGAGTGTATATATATTTTATATTCTATCTCCTAAATTGTTTGCCAATTCTCGCTTCATTTAATTTCTGGTCTTGGCGCGATAGATTTTTAGATTTTCACAAGAAAAATGCTTCACAGCCCTGACTACTCATTTGCTTCAGCTAAGGCTTATCATGACGCATAAAGGGCAAAATGAAAGTGTTAAATACACACATACACACATATACACATACATACATACATACATACATGCATACATACACTTATACATACATACATACACTCACACCTATATGGAGCAAATTAATACAACATTAGCTACTTACAAACACTCAGCACATAGACTATCGTAAAAGTCAGCATGTGTATGCATGTGTGTGTGTTTCATAGTAAGTATGTATAAATATATATATATGTATATCTGTATATATGTATGTATGAGCTTAGCATATTATTCGTTAACTATAGACTACTTCCCCATCATTAACATATAAATTGCGCAATAAGCGGAGCGAAAGCTAAGTAGAAAAAAAAAATGATAAAGTCAGCGAATGATTGATGAATAGATATCCTATACTATCGATTCACAATCGAATGATTACAAATTCTTTCTTTTGTTGAGTTAGCGATGTGTCTAAGAATCAATCTAAAATGTATTCATATAAAGGAAACATGATCTGCGGGCAAGCAGGACCTGGAGAAGAAATTGTAAGTCGATTAGTTCCGGACGGGAAAGTTAAAGAACGAATGGAAGAGCAAACAGCAGTAGTGATGAGCCGGGGAACAGCCGCACGGCGGAAGAGACGGAAGGATAGGCACAAGACAACTCAGTTTTTGGTCATGATACATATATGATTAATGGGCCTTGGCCACGCCTTCTTCTGCCCTATACATACATTCCAAAAGAATTTCCACTAGCAATCATATCATATGTAGCATAATTTCAGGCTCTTCAATGATGCTAACCCTCTTTGGGCCATTGTCTAAGTACAGGGTATAGACAGACTTTGGTGTTACTCGTTGGCCCGAGTCCTTTGTAACAGCTAATCAAAATTTTACGGCTTTTGTGCAATTAAAGTCGCTGCATTGAGAGAGAGCGAGGCCCGGAGCGTGCCGCAGCGTCTGCCATTTGTATTCATGCCACACGCACACTTACTGAATGTGAATGTGAGTGTGAGTGAGTGTGTATGTATATGTATATATAGTAAAAGTGCCTGTCAGTTATTTGTGTGATTATTATGAGTATTACCTTCAGGCGGTTAGACCACACAGAGAACCTTTAAAGCCGCACGGGAATTCAATTGCTGAACAAATATTCGGAATATTCGAAATATTCGTAATATTCCAAGACTCAAGTGAGTGAAAACTAACTGCAGTTTGTTCACTTGGCCAATGATCTGCGAAATTTCTGTAGAGATTTTAAAGTAAGGCTTTCATCAATGTTTACCCCAGCTTGCTCGAGAGTCCTTAATGAGAGCCTCGACTTTCTGACTATGCGACTGACTGTGTTGGCTGACACCTGGAGGCCTTGAGCCACGCGCCACGCATTCGCCTAGTCTAGACTGTGTTTATTGCGATTGGCTTTGCCACTTTCAATCAATTTGGCCAGCTTTGGCAGCCGGGAGACTTCACGTGGCTTAAAGTTAAACATGAGTGGCTGAGCGCTTGGCACATGAAACCATTTTCAACTAATTAAAATCTCGTTGGCAGCACCGTCTCGTAGCCAAAGAGCTGCGCTGAAATCGAAAGCAATGTGCATATTATTTTTTAATCTGGTGGACCGTAAAGCCAATAACTGTCGACTATATGAGGTCGGAGCGGATCGGGTCGGGCCGGGGCTGAGGAGTGCGGCATTCGGCATTCGGCATGTGGCATGTGGCGATTGGCACATGCACGTACATCCGGCTCATCTCAGGCGGAATGCTAATGTCCTTCGCGACTGCTACAGAGCATTTCGCCAGCTCCTCCAGCTCCTCCAGCTCTTGCTACAGCGTGTCTCCCAACTTTCGACATCGCGCACGCATTTTGCATATTTGCACATCATTTCGGACTCCACAAAGGGTTCGTACCGGCGCTGTTCCGTGTTCCGTGCGAATTGCTACTGAGGAAATTGCAGTGCGTGTTTAATTTATGGCTCCGAATCAGCGTTCAAACTGTAACTGTAATTAGTTGTGACGTGCAGCGGGAGCAGCCATGGCCACGGCTCCACATCATCACATCTTCATCCATTAAGCTCGGCCGTTACTCCAGTTACATGCCGCATGCCGCACGACACATACCACAGGGCCTCCCCGTCATCCTTCACCCATCACCCAGCCAGCCGTTAGCCGTTAGCCGTCAGCCGTCAGCCGTCACTCGGCGGGCAGTCGGAAATTTGAGGTGTGCATGTCACCGACCCATTGTCATGCAATTAACCAGACAATTAATCAACCCGCCGCGCGCGCCCTTCAAGCCAGGCGAATTCCGCTTTTCGCCAATTAAACCAAGCTCTGCCGTGTGCCAGACCCTAGCGAGTGCCATCGATGCTGGCCGAGAGCTCAACAGTTGGCGAAACTTCACATGTTATTAAAAAAAGAAAATGAAACTTAATTTCTTGCCTTTTTCGCATTGACGGCGAGTTGAATTTATGCCTTTGGCAATTCAGGCTGACGTCGTTTGAGCTCCCATCATAAATCATGCCGTTGCCTTCTCACTCTGCTCTCCCGGCTACAACTTCTTTGGCTGAGCTGCAGAATTAATCAAATCACGAATGAGCACGTAGCTTCAAAATTGAAAGCGAGGCGAGCGTGCGCGACTAGAAGACATCCTGTAAGGCGGCAGTGCTGCATCATCTCAGCTCTCAGGTCTCAGGTCAGGGCTATAGCCGAGGTTTTCCCATGCCAGGCAAGGATGTCAGCTGAAGAACTTAATTAAGTTGATTGGAAAATGATTTTATAGCATTAGTTCGCTTTGTTCACGCCCAGCCACTTCCTCAGCTTATCGGCAGCTGGAAGGGTTGAGCTGCCTTGGCAAAAATCCATCATACGCCGCATTGGTTGACAGCAATTGGGAACGGGGGAGCGAAAAACTGTTGCTGATTTCATTCGAGTGTCTCGCAAAATTGGTCAATGGCCCCAACAACAATGCAGGATAAAAGAATTCCTGCCAAAGATGTTGAGTTTGGCATACTTTTTTGTTGAAAGCCCGGAAACACAACACGCACAGTCAAGGGATGGGCCACACACACACACACACACACACACAAATCTAGTGGAAAATAAAATTACGCCAATTTATGTGTGCGACAGAGATGGCAGAGCAAAGGGGCGGAGAGCAAAGAATGTATTGACTGCCGAAGGAGGCGACAGAGCAGCAAATTTACGACTTTTGAATGCCTCATCTCAGTGCCTGCCACAAAGGGATTTGTATACGGCGCCAACTTCAAACTTCAAATTCCAATGCGATGACAACGACAACGGCAACAACAACAGCAGCTGGCGGAGCCCAAAGGACAACAATCCTTTATGTGCTGTGCTATTAGATTATATAAGGCTCCCGGCTGAGGCATTGTTCTCGCCATTGGCTTGCCAAGTGTTTCATAAGACATTGATTGCAGCCACTACGTATATGGCCTTTAAAGCTGCTGCTGCAGAGTACAATATATATTTCTAAGTGTATATGTTCATATACATACATATATGTATTTCTCAAACTTTTGCCTGATAAGCGAAATTCCTTTTGGCTGCCATTCGCACTCGTCGCTTGGCCACATTAGAGCAGGCGAACGTGTTTACCAGAAGCAAAGCAAAAAAAATATAAATAAATACACAAAATGTTTATTGCAAGTTGAACACGTGTCCCATGCCACATGCCAGATGCCACCTGCCACCTGCCACACCCCCTAGCATACACTTTGACAGCCATTAATGCTATTTAATTATGCCTGTTGTGCGTCGCTAATGAAATTTTATTCATTTCCCTGAAAGTTTTTCCACCGAAAACGGCATTCATAATCGCCAGCAGTGACAGCGCGGCGCACCTGCCGGATAGATGCGATTAGCCAGTCGGAGCACACACATGTGGAACACAATCGGAGCATTGCTCAACATACGTATCTACGGAATATGCAGAGTTGACGGAGTAAACGGAATATGTCTGGCACTCGAGCTGTCCCCTGGCAACTAGCCAGACACTCCAAATGCCAAATGATGATTCCGGGCATTGTTTACGAGACATGGAACTCAAACGGAAATGTGTGTTTGCATCGTGTTTGGCTGCGAGCACAACACAATCAGCACTCGCCCGTGAGCTCCGAGTGAGGAATGACTTTGTGCACTGCAGCATAACTAGTTAAAATGATGCAGCTGGAGGTGCTAATGAGAGCACTGCAATGCCAGCTGAGTGGGTTGAGCGATTGATGAAGCGACGGCAGCACAGTCGGCAACATCATTCAAGCAGAGCAGAAATAAGTTCGTTCCGGTTTTAATAGAGCAAAGTGTGAAAGTGTTGCTTAGCTTCGTCGAGAAGTGGGACATTGTCGGACCTCCCGCTTCCTCTCCCCCTCTCTCTTTTTCACTCTCTCTCTCTAGCTAGTTCGAAGCTACAGTAAAAACATGACTTAAAATGCTGCAGAACAACAAATTAAAATCTGTAAAATTCAGCTCTATTTGTGCTTTAGGTTTCATAAAGATTGTTATTGCTTTGAATACATTAAATATTCATTTCTTATGTATACCATTTGATTAATTTAAATAATATACGTTTATTAATATTTATGTGTTTCAATTAATAAAATCATTTAATTTATCAAATTTGATGAGGAAAAATATATATAATAGTAATGTATATATTGATTAAAATTAATTCCCTAATATTAATGTATACAATATTAAATATCACATATTAAAATATAAATAATTATAAAAAAAATGTAAATTATTAATATGAACTTACATGCTTTTATTATTCCCTGAAACCATTCGAAATGCCCACCGAACCCTCAAGGTAACTGAATCTTCAAGGTCACTGAAGCCTCAAGGTCACTGAACTTTCAAGGTCACTGGGCCCTCAAGGTCACTGAACTCTCAAGGTCACTGAACTTTCAAGGTCACTGAGCTCTCAAGGTCACTTAACTCTCAAGGTCACTGAACTCTCAAGGTCACTGAACTCTCAAGGTCACTGAACTCTCAAGGTCACTGAACTTTCATAGCCTATCTCTCTCCCTCTCTCTCTCTCTCTCTCTCTCTCTCTCTGCCTCTCTTTAATTTTAATAATTTGTTTTCATCGTATAATCATTTATATAATTTAATCAAGTTATTATATCAATTCATTTTACTTATTGTATGTAAGACATATATATAGGGAATTTAAATATAAAATATTATGATAATTTATGAAGAAACGTAGGTTACATTTCCGCTATTTCTATCTATCCGCAGCTCTTTAATTTGTCATCGCCCCCAACTGAAATTGCAGAATTGCGACTCACTTGTTAATGCGCAGCATAAATTTCAGCCCAAACTCAGTTGTCAACATGGCGTTTCACAGTTGAAAAGTTGGAGTACTCCTGCTCCACATCTCCCTCTCCCTCCCCATCTCTCGTTCTCTCTCATCGTTAGAGTCATTGCGGCGTAGCCAGGCAGCAATGAAGAAGCCCCGGAAAATTGTATGAGACGACAACATTCGAAACGCAATAACCGGAATAATAGCACTCCCATCGAGCTGAGCTGAGCTGAGCTAGTCGAATTCAACTAAAGTGTTATTTATAAATACACATATATAAAGGCATGAATTGAACTTCAAAATAACCCAAAAACAATGTAAATTGTTAAATGAATTTGATTTGATGGCAAATTATTTTGCTATTGCTCTTAAGTGGCCCCTAACTGGTTGATAAGAAATGATTGTTTCTACATCACTTGATTCGATTCATGGATAATACATGTTCCTCTTCATATTGAGAGAGTCCCAAGTTAAGCACCTTGACACCTGTATATCCGCTTAAGTAGTTACAGCGGGTATATTAACTTCTCTATAGTGAAACGATCAACTAAAGATTTACTACATGTGTGTGTGTTTTTTTTCGATACTCCTGCTTTTTAGTGTCGAGTTGCAGTAGTTTACGACTCTGTTTTTAACCATTTTGATGGGCCGTGTACCATGACCACATAAAATGCCAAATGGCGGCATTCAAACAGTTGACAATTTGTAGCCAACATAAATGTTGTATAAAGTGTGGTTAGTGCCTCCGCCTCTCGGGCTGTTTCCGCTTCCTGCTCGCCGTCGACTAGATCCAAAGTGCTGGCAATAAAAAAAAAGAACGGCTTGAGCTTTACACACATTTACTATATACATATATATGTGTGTATATATATTATAAAATTTTTGTTTTTTATATTCTCTCTCGTTTTTTTTTCCAGTTGATGCGCCATTTGGCCCGACCCGGTGACTCCCTGCACTGCGCTGCTATTATTTTGTTGACATGCGGGCGAAATTGCGCTGAAGTTAGTGGCTTGGCATGGAGCTGAAGCGGCGCGTGTATCGTGAGCGTGGAGGCCGTGTGCTGCATTGACGCAACAGCTGGATATTAATATGTCTGCCGAGGGCTGCAGGCGGGCAGCGGGCAGCCAATCAGCATATAGCGCTGACAGCTGACAAATTATCACCCGGCGTCGCCCACGCAAAAGTGCGTCGGCTAAAGTGGGTGGGCGTGCCAGACTAACAAGACTCCTGCACTAGACGGCAAGTGCTTCCACGAATTGAGTGCGAATGCGGCAAGTGCCTGTTAACTACCTATTCAACGCGCTTGCCACGTGCCACAGGCACAGGCACAGCCGGCAGTCGAATTGTGTCCTTTAGCCATATGGAGCTTGCAAGAGCTACTAGGTCTATCTATGTACTACCCACAAGCACTTCATATTCATCCCAGATTCGGCAATTAGTTGGACTAGAGTGCACTTGCTCCTGCCAGTGCAGGGTATCTGCATAACGAAATTATATCACTCATTGGCACAAGTGCTCCCCATTGTAACTATGTTTAGCTCAGACACTTGAGCTGCATTGCTTCTGTTGCTATTTCCATCTCTATTATCTAGATACCTGAGCGACTGAGTGGGTGTTCGAGTGTTCCAGTGTTTCAGTGTGTGTGTGCGCCTTGTGAGTGTCGGACACTTGGCAGACTTCGGTATTTTCATACCCTGAACTCATGAAAAATGGCAATTTTGGGTATGCTGGTTTTGTGGCTGTGTATGAGACAGTCTGAAGAGGAGACAGAACAAGCGACATATAGGATATATATGTATATAAGTCTGAGCAACTGAGTGAATCTAACCATCTATCCAATCAATTTGCGTATGTCCTTCCAGTCGTCATTCTTTATCGATCTTTCCCTCCGTCTGTTCTCTTATCTGTCTTTTTGCCCGATATTTGTATCCGTCTGTTTGTATATCCGTTCGTGAATCCCTCTGTTTGCATATCCGTTCGTCTATTCCTCAATCTATATGTCCATCTGTATTTTCATCCGTTCATCTGTTTTCTCGTACGACTTTTCTTTCAGTCATTCCGTCCGTCTTTTCCTCCGTCTGTCCGTTGATCCGTCTTTCTATGCGTCTGTCTGTATATCCGTGTACTTTCTCCATCCGTTGCTAATCAGTACGTTCTTCTATTCACCCATCGTTCTTCAATCATTAATCTCATCCCATCTATCCGTCCGTTTGTCCCTCTGTCTGCCCGTCTATTTGTTCTTCCATCCTTCAAATCTCTCCCCATCCATATGAACTCAAACTCGATCTAGTTCAGCAATCAAGTCCATGGTATGCTTCGCATAGCACCTCTGCCCAGGGTTCAGGGCATCTGGTAGTCCGGCACTCCGCAGCACATCACTTCTACTGGTTTGATCAGCCATGCCAGCCACAATGCTCCTTTCTATCTTTGTGAGTCTCTGACGTCTGTGGGCGTCTGGCAGTTGCTTGGTTGCGCACATTACCTGGCGCTGAATAATGCAAAACAATATCATTGCTATGCGTGCTCATCCGTACGCAGGCAATAAGCAATGTCAGACACGGACGGTGCTGCATACTGGTTTTTGTGTTTCTTTTTGTGTTTTTTTTGGTTTTCTTTTATTCGTGTTGTTTTGGGCGAGCCAAGCTGCAATTTTTGATACACTGATACGCCTGTGCTGCACGCCAGCCGACTGTGGCTGCTAAGCAACAGTATCAATTTGAATTGCAAAAACCGAGAAACACATTCTACAGTAGGCAGCAGACAAAGCCACAAATCAACGGAAACCCTCATCATCATAAGCTGAGGCGGCGTCTGTGGAATGTGGCAGATGCCAGAGCAAAAAGTGCAAGCAATAAGTCGGCAATACACTTTAATGGAGAGCATATCCCTTAAAGAGATGAGAGAGTTACTAGACTGGACTTGGATAGATGGATGCATATCTATTAAGGAGATGAGAGAGTTAGTAAAGTTGGAGAGATAGATGCGCACCTATTAAAGAAATGAGAGAGTTACTAGACCAGACTAGGATAGATAGATACATATCCATTAAAGAGATGAGAGATTTGGTAGACTTGGAGAGAGATTTGGAACTCGAATATCTTCTGCTGTTCTTGTATTAGTTAAGATTAGAGATGAGTTATTCTTAAATTTAGATAGATTGATCGATATCTCTTTATCCATTTATTCGATAATCCGATAAATGATGTTCTTCGTATCAGTAGAACCAGCAGAATGGTTTCTCCTGGTCTCACAGTGCCCAAGTACTCTCTGTTAGGGTATTTAGGCTACATAATTTCCATATTTGCAACTGTCCTGCTCTGCCTGATACATTTCGAATTGGCAGTTTTATTTTCTATTCGATACTTAAATATTTAATATGCATATTCTGCTCCCTCTCTCCCTCTCTCTCTCTCTCTCTCTCTCTCTTTCCTTACAATTCTTTGCACATGGTTAGAGCTATAGGGATATAAATTCAAATATGACGAGTCCTTGAACTGTATTTTTGTTGTTGCTTCTTTTTTTATTCTTCTCCATCTTGTTGGGCATTTTGTAGGTCTCCCATTGCGAGTCGGCGAACTTAGTGCCAGACACAAGTCAGACATGTGGGCAGGTTCAACAAAACCGCCGGCTGGACCCAAACGCAACCACAGTGCAAATGTCTATGAAACTTTTGCGAATGCCTAATTGAAATTTTGTAATTGTTCCATCACAGCGCCTGAGAACAAATGTGTCCAGCAACGGCTTTAATGGGTATCTCTTTGGCCCGGGGGGGCAGGCCACGTAAGACACTTTAAATCAAAGTCAACAATTGCCTGGGGCTCGTTTTTCATTCAGTAAATGAAAAATGCGTTTATTAACTTTACGCCATGTTTGCCCATGTATTTCGGTGTAAACATATTTGCTCTATGAGCACCACTACAACTTCGCATCGCTGTGCAAATATGTTTGCAGCTGGAGCAACTGTAAATGATTTCAAGAGCCGAGGCTTGTTGACACAGATTCCCTTAATCGTCGAGCACATCCAGGTCAACGTACAGCCACAGTACTGTGTCCGAGGCGTGGGCGCTTCCCTGGCTGCCTAGGGATTCGAGTGGAGCCATGGAGCTCCACTAGCAGCACCATATGTATTGGCAAATAGACCGTGATCTTCTTCTTCTGACCACCCGCACTGCACTCAGAGCTCAAATTTACAGGTGGGACAGTATTCAGCGTGCGCCGATGTTGCAGCAACGTTTACCGTATACCATGCCATGCCTGAAGTGCACTATAGTGCTCTAAAATAAATTCATACACTTTCCAGAACACAAATACACCCACACACACAGGCGCCCACACACACACACATGCATCCCACACACACAAAACACACACACACGCAGCTCTCAGGTAGCTAGAGTCTCCAGCTAGTGCACAATACGCATACACTCCCATGCCCACGCATACACCCAAGCACACGCACACACACACACACGCACACCCTCACCTGTATGTGAAATATATAAACAAGTAAAAGTACTTAGCATGGCATTGAACGACTAAGAAATACCTGCACCTGAGAGCTGGCTCTCCTCTATGGTGATATACAAATCCAGATATTCTATTAGGATTTATCATAGAGATTCTTCAATAGACACATATATACATACATATATACATATACACTCTTGGAATGGCAATGAACGACTAGCAAATACCTGTTTGGATATATAATATAAAAGATAAGATTAAGATTCAAATTTATCAACATATGTCTAAAGATATTAATATATACTCCAAAAAATCTTATTCTTCATATTGATGCAAATAAAAGTCTACAAATAGCAATGCACGACTAGGGAATACCCACACTTTTTATTTTATTTATTATTATTATTTTTTTTTTTAAATTATTATTTGTTCATTTATTTATTTTTATTTTATTATTCTTATTATTATTATTATTTTGTTTAGATAAATAAAACAACCAAGACTTTGCCAGGTTTTATTGTATTCAATTTTTATTTTATTTTATTTATTTATTTATTTAGGTACATACATCTATATGCATGTACACTCTGTAAACTTCCTCTCTTAAATTAAAAGTTTTGTATTTTCTTCCATCTAGGCATCGCAGCCAGTATACCTTTAATAATCAACATTTTCATTTGGTATTCCATTAAAAGGAAAACATATGTGCGCACATATATTACATTGCTTCGCTAAACGTTGCGCAACGTCCCCATCCCTCCTCCGCCTCCCTAATGTATACTTTAGAAAGAGTGCAAAAGGATTTGCTGGTACTCCAATTAAAAGCTAACAAACAAATGCGATTTCTTACCCACAGTTTTGGGGTCATATGTGCTAGTCATGGCAGTCATGAAGGATTTCCTTTATGAAAGACCTTTACCGACCAACACGAATATTAGGTAAAAAAAATATAAGCAAGAAGAAGAAAAAGCTGCTGGCTCTCGCTTGCATAATGTGCGTAAATGTACATTTAGTTTGACTCATTTGCAGTGGAAAACTAAAACTCAGTATATGGAGGAGCAGATGCACCCACTGCCTCGTCTGATTAGCAGAGTCAGGTAACTCAACGAGGGGGTGAGTAGCTCAAAGCTCTTTGAGCTTACCCATGTGGTTGTTGAGTAATATAAAACTATGTGGGAGAAGAATATGCGCCGCCTAGAGCTGTGGCCTACATCCATAGGGGCTTCTCTTTAATTTTAGGGAGAGCCTGCTCTTGTTTCCTGCTAGAGCTACCCAAAATAACTTGCAAGTCTTTGGTTTTGGATTCACTTTCGTTGGGATGCTCTGGTCAGAAACCAGATGTTTCTTTAAAGCACGAACAGCCGGAGGGAAAGCTCGATGGACGCGTATGACTGGATCTAATGGCTATATATATACTTTCTTTATACTAGGTACTTTCGAATAGATTATTAAATTATGCGCACTTTCTAGTTCCTGTCTTGATAGACACTGCCACGCCTACTTTAGCGTCTTATATATACCCTGATTCCGGTGAAAATTGCGACTAATCACATCTATTCCGAGACCTTCAAGTCTGCCACGCCTCAATCTACTTCATATATGCGTATCTTCAATAGAATCTATATATGTATATATATAATATATGTATATATGTATATTCAACTCATGCCTAGCATCTTTAGGCCCGTTGTTTCCTCTCTCCCAACCACATTATTCTTTGCAGTTGATGAAAAGAAATATTCAGAATTTCGCTCCCTCGCCACGGACAAAGATTGTTAATTAATTTAGCATTTCATGTAGTCGCGTCATATGCAGATGGCTTCAGTAAATAATTTGAGCGCCTTGTGACGAGTTTTGATTCTTGGCTCATGGTTCGTGGCTCGTGGCTCAAGTGTCACATGCGCCCGTCCAGACGCCTCCTTTGAGCTTGCCCTAGCTGCCGTCTCTGGAGAGCTGGCAAGTGTGCCACCCAACAAGAGCGCCACAAACTGACGCGTGCCTTGCCACAGCCACAGCCACAGTCACTGCCTCAACCACAGCCATTGCTGCTGCTGCTGCTGCTACTCATATGCCTCGACTTTGGCTCTGGTCGGGGGCCGTCAGAAGCCCCATAAGCTGATTACAGATTTAATTACATGCGTTCAATTATGCCGCCTGTGGCAGACGCTCGATTGGCCACGACTTGGCCACAGACGCCGAGACGCCCAGAGATGCCTCGACTCATCCGCTGCAACAACATCAACATGCTGCAATCGTCTGCTGGGATTCTTATGCAACACCAATGCGAGCTCTGTCTGCGCTGGGCCTTAAGCGGATAATCTGTTTGTCAGACAGTCCCAATGTCCGTCACCTTGCATAAGTAAATCAATCTCTGATTTGCTGCTGATATCAGTGGGATTCAAACAATTTAAATCTATATAAATTGATTGACTATCGATAGTACCGATAGTGTAATCGAAAGTTCACCTCAACTCTATTTAAGACATCAGCAAACATCTAACGTTTCTCTTAGCTGAAAAAGTAATCAAAATTGGAGTAATTACTGCTCTAACTCTTCCGTTTTATGCGATCTCTGTGCATTATCCCAGTAATTTAGCTCGGACAAGGCCGAAGGCTGTCCCAGCAGGAGGAGGCGAAGGAGACGGCAGCAGTGTGAGACTGCTTTGTGCATGAGGTCAGTTGCTATTAATGTGATTAGCGTTAAAATTAAAATGCTTTGGCTTTTACTGTGGCGTGGCGAGTGGCGAGTGCCAAGTGCAACAGTGGGCTGGTCGCCAAAGCCCCGAGGGGCTGGCAGCAACAGCAACAACATCAATTTCACGTAATGGCTCTGTTACGGCGAAGAAGCGATAGGCGAGAGACGGACAAAGCGTAGGAGAAAACCAGAGAGTGCGAGAGTGGGGCAGTGCGAGCGGGGGAGGGGGCAGCTGGAGCTGGAACACGACTGGGACCTGTTTGAGACCGAATCCAGTTGAGTAATTGAAATGGGTAAATGCCGCTGCGGCTAGAGCGGGTCGCATCGCAGGGTCAGCGGCTCTGCGGCTTATTGGTTTAGTTCGGTTCGGGTCCGGGTCCGGGCCTGGGGGCAGGTGCGAAGGTGCCGCTGGTGCCGATGTAATTAATTTGCCGCCCAGACTGATGCACACAAGTCAAGTGGTCATTAATTAAAAATGGATTTGGCGTGACCCAAGCCATCATATCCAGCCAGCCATGGCTCGGGGCCATTAACGGAATTCTGCGACAATATGATTAACGAGAAATCAAAGGATGCATGTTGTGCGATCAAACAGCAAATGTCTTGATTATTTAAGTCATCCATCAAGGGACAGCAGAGCTGCAGTTCGCCCCCTCCTTCTCCCTCTATCTCTCTCTCTCGCTCTCTCTCTCTCTCCTTTGTAGTTGGCTCCAATATTGACCCGTTAAAAAATAAATTGAATTTCCTTCACTTAATTGAACCTTTGCCCTGGCGAACCCGGAACGACCTTCGACTCGTCAAGACATTAAACCGGAAATTACAAAATATCGTTTCCTTTATTTGCGCATTTAAAGCCGCTTAAAGCCTTCACTCTTATACCTCTGGCCCAGAGCCTTTGATATATACTATGTATAAGCTTTCCTCTCTCTCTCTTTCTATATATATATGTGTGTATATATGTTTATACCCCTTAAAAAATGACATGGGCTGACACACTTTAAGCGCCTCAAGAAACCACAAAAAACTTTACAATGGACTGGAAAACCATAAAATACAAAAACTGCAAATAAAAACCAAAAAAGGACGGGCATTAGCGAAAGGCGCCAAGCCAGGCAGCCAAATGAGCAGCAGCAGCAACGTCAGCAGCGCTGGCGACATGTGGCAACACGGCTGCCCTGAGCCGGCACTGGCCACACACAAATCCCCAAAACCAAAACCCGAAAACCCAAAGCCGACAGCCCCGAGCCTCGAGGCCGGAGTCCACCGCACGCCATTCGCAAAACCAAAAAGCCCAAACACAACTCCAGCTCCGGCTCCAACTCCGTCTGTGAATGTTGTTTATCATAAAATGGCGCCTTAAAATATTTAAGTTTACTTTTGTTGCTTCTCGCTGTTGCATATACACTTGTATTGTAGTTGCTGTTGTTGTTGTTGTTGCTTTTTATTGTTGTTGCCGCTGTTGTTGTTTCTCGCTGCGCTGTTTAAACATTGATAAGGCAGCGGCATCTGCAAAATGGCTGCAGGAAACGGGACGCTCTCAAGTGGCCCGCCGGGTGTGCGGCTGGGGCTGGGTCTGGGGCTGGTCACTGTTTTATTTCACATTTTATGTGCGTAAGTTCAGACATTAATTTAGCAAACGAGCCCCAACCGTTGCGTCCCAGGCCCAACTAACATTGAGTTCCCTACCGAAAAGATTATGTTTCTGATCTCTCACATAATCATCAACAGCCCAACAAAGACGAGCAAGTTAAGCTGTTTGTTGCTTGTGTATTTTCATTTGAATTTACATTCATTGTGAAGTCCCACGAGAATTAAGCGATCACAACACTCTGTTGCCTACTTATTTGGGTGGGTGATTGTAGCAGCAATCCGCTTATATACAATTTGCAGCATATTTGTCATTTGGATCGCCTGTCATTTCTATTTAACAACTCAATAAATATAGCTCAATTCTGCTCTTTCACTTTTCCGTTGCCATTGCCGTCGCCACGCCTGTCTGATGCGCTTATGCACCCAACCAAAACATAACCTAGGCATCTCGCTTTCACTCAACAACAGTCGCGGCTATTTTCAGCCACAGCTGTATTTGTCTCGCTCACACTCTTGGAGTAAATCGTCTTGTGCATCAGCTTCTGCAATTGTCACTGTTAAGCGACTCAGTAGGTTACGCAAAGAGCAGTTGCTTTTGTTCTCATAATGTTAATTAACAGCTCCTTCGGCTCTCACATGCACAGATCACCGTGAGGCTCGCTTTCAACTTAACAGAACACTTTTAGCCTAGCAGAGCGCACTATATTTGTCTCTCTCTCACTCTTGAAGTTACAAATGCCAAATGAAAGCTAGAATCGAGAGGCTTAAAATTCAAATTCTCTGCCAGAGATTCTTAAGGCGCTCAGCCAATCAGAATTCCAGCAACTGTTTTCACTTCAAAATGAAGTTCGCTGTGAGGAATCATGTTTAGGACATGTGAGACAGGGTATTTAATTTTTGCTGGCCCGTAGATAATTGTTCTAGCTCGTATTTACTCTTATTACTTATTTCCTTTTCTTTTTTGCTCTGTTTTTGTTTTTGCTGGCTTTTTCATTTTGCTTGACGTCTCCAGCTATTTGCTGAGACGAAGCGATTTGAGCGAGGCACCTGCTTAGGAGTGTATTCAGCTTTGTTGTTTGTTTTCACTGTGCAGCAGACAAGTTTATTTTTAGCTCAGTTGCCGCGTGTATTGTGTGGAGCGCTCGCTCAACAAACAAAATCCATGCAGGTGACGTTCCGTTAGCCGGAAGTGACTTGGAAATTATGTGGCGCAGCAAAAATGTGATGGCGCGTGTGTGCAAGCCGCGTTGTCTGGGCTCGAGCATACCCACTCACCCACAGCACGCGCACTCACCAGCATTAGTTGGCGAAATACAAACAACTATGGGAAAAGCTCCCAGACGCGGATATTGAAATGCACTTTGGCAACACAGAGCAGCTAGAGGTAAACAGTTTAGAGTTCAGCTGGCATCTGGCAGCTGGCAGCACGCCGCACTAATCCGCTTAGCACACGCAGCTTAAACATTTTACATCTCATCATGCCGATCAGCCCTCGCCTCGCTGGCAATCCAATTTCCTCGTGCAGCACTCAGAACTTACCTGTTACATTCTTGCTCCACTCAATACGGATCGAGATCACGTCCTGACGGCATTGCATATGTAGCTCATTTGATACAATAGTTGGCCTCATTGCCTCAATAGTTCGTCAAATCTTTAAGACGATTGCCAAAGGCATTAGAGCAGAGCTGAATGTAAGTAATTCTGGGCAAAGACATTTAGCCGGGATTTACACACACACACACACACATATTTAGCAGTGTATACCCTGTAAATTAGCCTTGGATGGGGTTGCCAAAAGATGAGCTATTCATTAATGAGACTATGTGAGCTCATTGCCTATCGTTAAAGAAAATGAAGGTGTTGCCAGATCGCCACAGAGTAGACTAGACATTTGACACAAAGATATCACTAAATATCTATAGATAGTTATAGTTCGTTATGATTGCCGCCAGGGTATTTAATTGGCAGTGCCTGGAGCCTTTGCCATTCGATCTGTGACAGAGCGTGGGCGGCTAGCCGGCTTGTGTAATTTGGCTTGAAATGCGGTTACAGCTGTGTGACACGGCCAATTTGAAGTGTGTGGGCATAAAGTCGCGCTCATCGGAGCAGTCACTAGCTATCCTAATGGCATTCCCAGCGGAATATGAATGTCGCTACGACCGACAGTCATTCATTGTCTGCCGCTCTAATTAAATCCCTATGTGTGTAGGTGTATGAGTATGTGTATGTGTGTGTGTGTGTGTATTTATTTGGATCAACAAATGCGGACTGGGCTAGCGCTAGGTGGGTAAAGGATATGGTATAGGCTCGCCCGCAACATTTGGGCACGTGGTGCCAATGTCGTTTCGCATTTGGATTCCATGGGGCATCGGGTCTAGCCGCTGCTGTCACTTTCGCTCACCTGATTGGCCGCTGAGCCGTAAATGATGTCACGGCAATCAATCAAAATTAAAATCAAGCCACAAACTCAACGCCACTCGTCAAATCATGGGCCCAAATGCTGATTTGACGCTGCCCCAGCCAACTGGGTATACGCATTATTATTATTATTCCGGGCATTTGGGGTCACAAATAAATATCAATCAACCAGAGGCAATGTTGCTGCTACATGCGATTGCAAAATCTGACGATTAATAATCTTTGCAGCAGATGTAACTAATGTTGGCTATGATCATTGCATATCTTTGTTTGCCAATAATGATATACTAGTTAGTAAGAGTAGAGCTTAGAGCTCGTCCTGGAGCTATACAAGCCATTGTTAGTCATTATTTTAAGCGATAAATCGATGAAGTCTCGATAATTTGTACCTCGATGAATAAAAATTCGCGATAAATCGAATAAAAATTATATCCCCTTATATCTCGATAGTTATAGATAGTTTCAATTTCTGTGTAATTCGAAAAAATGGATCCCCTTGCTATGCATCGATTGTATACGATATATCGTTTCACTCACTTTTAAAGCTAACTGATCATCTAAATGTACTAACATGTATTTTTAGTTACACCTTTAAGGCATACATACGTCATATTGATCAAAATTTCCTACAGTTTAATAATCATCAGTTTTATGGCTTGTTATATTGCGCAAAAATAGCTAAAATATTAATAAATATCAATTTAAGGCGAATTTATTTTTTTTTTATTTTAATATATTAACAGACTTTTTTTCTTTTTATTTATTGTATAAAATAAATGTTTAAAAATTAAATTTGTTCGTACGCAGATGAGCCATTAAATCAATCGTTGGTGCCATCTCTATGGCCGATAGTTGATTGCTTTGCAGTTCCGTTTTTGACTGGCGTATCATGCCTGTTGCCTCTGCTCTCAACAAATCCAATTATAACTCAAACAGTCGCTGCGAACTTTTTAAAAATTCGTAATTGCCTCGCAGGTTGAGTACCTGTTAAATACTTCGTGACACGTGGAGCAAGCGTTGAGTGAGTGCTTGATTGAGTGCTGCGTTCTCATCACTCTGATTGAGTCTTAGGCATGAATATACATACAGCATACAGTTATATATGTGTATATGTATTATTTAAGTATTGTTTATCTCGCAGAGCGAGCGTCAGTCATTGCAGATTATGATTCGCTGGGGCTTTGATTGATTCGCTGGCCGAGCGCACCTTCTCCACGTTTCCCTCCCGCATTTCGATGGACTGCCATTCATCAGATGGCACTCAGAGGGGCCTCTGGCCAGCGTTCCGGCAGGTGATTAAATGTACCACTCTAGCCACTTTTGGCATTTACTCCCTTGCCACATAGATTGCATACTTTTTCAATTTCAAGTCGAGTGAATTTATGGCATTCGCTCGCTGAGACAATGCGAGGCGCGTGCGAGCTGAGCCCGACCTGAGCTAATGGCAACAAATCTGAGGCATTTGCCGCTGCGGTATTGGCTTGAGCGGCGGCTTGATTTATTTGGACAAGATGTCACACACGTAGTAATTTTTTCTCGAAATTATGGACAAAAAATGCAAATGGTCAACGTCGCGTCGGGGCATAAACATTTTACCACACAGGGCGTATGCATAACGTCAATTTAAAGAGCCGACAGCAAAGCCATATCAAACAAGTGTGAGCGAGAGAGAGAGAGAGAGAGAGAGAGAGAGAGAGCGAGATAGACTGTGTGTGTGTGTGTGTCAGTGTTCAACTATGAGATAGCCTGTAGCCTGACTATTCACATGCCAATGGTAGAATCGATAGAGTTTTCCCCTTGGTTAGCTGAGTTTTAGTAATTAAATGAATATTTAATTGAGTGCGAAATGCAATCTGTCATTTGATTAGAGCATTTAATAGAATGTTTAGTTGTTGTCAGATTTATAGGGTATCTACATAGAGGGAGACACACATCAGCGTGTGTGTGTGTGTGTGGAGCTCATGCGAGTGTGTAGCTGGGCTCGTATTTGCTCTGACCAAAAAACGTGCGATGCCTGTCAAATGCGCATTGGAGTCAGCATCGGGCCGTGCCCCGGACACGGCCTAACGTGGCCACAGGCGTGACGGTAAGCGGAGAGAGAGGAAGAGAGGGAGTGAGAGAGAGAGCGAGTGTGGGCGTGGCCTTCGGCTTCGACATGAGCGTAGGCGTGGGCGTGCGAGCAGCTCCAATGGGCTTCGATTGAGACCGTGCACAAATATTAAATATGTCTGCACAAAAAGAACACTCGGAGGGCAACAACAAACACGGCGAATGCCACATCAACATTTATGGAAGGCCCAAAATTAATCAAGAGCCGGGACCATTTGGAAAACGTGAAATGCGAAATGTTTTCTTCAATCAAAAATCGTTTTTTTTTTCGATTTATTTTTTTTTATGCTAAATTCAATGATGAGCAACAGCAGCGGCAGAGCATACGGTATAAACTCGATAAGTGGACATTTTTTTGACAAGCCAAGTATATTTGGTTGTCAACAAGTGTGGAGCCGGGGCCAAAGCTCATTAAATTTATGGCTGAATGAACCGAAGCGAAATTCATTATTTCAGCACAATGCTGATCATTTTTTGTTTTAATTGGCATCTCGCCTTTGCCATCTAGACGGCCGAAAGGCGAATGAAGGCGAAGTTGACTAATTATACATGAAATTGACGATGAGTGTGTATGAGAGAGAGAGAGAGAGAGAGAGAGAGAGAGAGAGAGAGAGAGAGAGAGAGAGAGAGAGAGAGAGAGAGAGAGAGAGAGAGAGAGAGAGAGAGAGAGAGAGAGAGAGAGAGAGAGAGAGACAGAGACAGAGAGAGAGAGAGAGAGAGAGAGAGAAACAGAAAGTTGCCTGGCTACCAAATACCCAAACACCTGGGTAGATTAACTTTTTGAGGCATACAGAAAGAGGTAGAGCTATTTTGTCAGACATATCTATATGGTAAGAAGACTTAAACATACCCTCTATACCCTATGAATCTGGCAACAACTAAACACTCTATTAACTGTAACCAAATGATGTTGGGCATTGCCCGACTAGCAACTACCCGAACACCTCGGTAGAGCTGCTTTGTCAGACTTGGCTACATGGAAAGAAGTATGTCCTCTATATAGATACCCTATAAATCTGGCAACACTTAAATATTCTATAATATGCTCTAACCAAATGATGTTTTGGGGAATGCCTGACTAGGAAATACCCCTCGGTAGAGCTGGTTTGTCAGACACGTTTATAAGGATACCCTATAAATCTGGCTAAATCGAAATATTCTATGATCTAACCAAAGGATGTTTTGGGGAATGCCTGACTAGCAAATGGAGCTGTTTTGTCAAACATATCTATATGGCAAGAGGACATCCACATATCCTCTGTATGGATACCCTATAAATCTGACAATAAGTAAACAATCTATTAACTCTAACTAAATGTTTCTGGGGATTGCCTCACTATCAACTACTTGTCTATATGGAAATATTTCCTCTATACAGATACCCTATAATTCTTGCAACACCTAACCAAATGATGCTTTGGGAATTGCCTGACTAGCGATTACCCAAACACCTCGCTAGAGCTGCTTTGTCAGGAGGAGAAAGAGCATACATTTCACACTCAATTAGATATGCATTTACTCGTAATTAAAAAACACTCGACCCACTCGAGATGTAACTCCTTTGCTTACTGACTTTTCCTCGAAATTGGCCATTCATGTGTTTATTAGACCTGGTCCGAATTATAATTGTGAAATTTGCAAACTGCATGGCCAACGAAGCGTGTAATGAGTCTGCGGCATCTACTTAATAGAATGCTGAGCATTCTCAATTCAGTTAATATCGAGGCTGCTTCTCGCAAAGTTGGGCAGCAAACCTTTATGCGTAAACGAACCCAAGTCAACAGTCGAGTCGAGGCTTAATGAACTTGGCCAAGTGAGCGGTCAGGCTGGCGAGAGTGGGCTCGGGCTGGGCGACGCTTTTTGGCTTTGGCTTAGACATTCGAGTTTGGATTCACAATTCCTTTATTGCTGTTGAGTTGTCTCGATTTATGTATTTAGCGCATTTGCCGCTGGGCGCCAAATAATGGAGGGTCCAAATTTACCACTGCACTTTGTAACATAATTTGAGCTTACAGCCAGGCAAGGGCAATAATAATAAAAGGTCATAAACTGATGCCAGCAGGTTCAAACAAAGACAACAATACAAAAAACAAAAAAGCAAAAAGTGCCACAAACAAAATCACAGTGCAAACTCACATAAAAGTTTCTCGGAAGAGCACACTAAGAAATTTCCACTGTAACCCAATAAAAGGGCAAAAAAAAACAAAAAAAAAAAGAAGAAGAAGAAGAAGAAGAAGGAATATTCTTTCAAGTCAATAAACTAAGGCCCCACAACCAAAAGCCCAGAACAACGAAGCCAGACAGTAACTGCAAAAGGTGATTCAGGACGCAAACGAGCTGCGTCGAGACTGCGGCTATAAATTCGTGCTCGATGCTCCAGTTGGGGCAGGTGGGTTCGAGACTCTGGATCCCGTTGAGCTAAACCGTTTAACCGTCGAATGCTGTGCACCTGTGCTGATAACTAACCAGGGCTTACCCAGTCTAAGCCGCTCACCTGTTGTACGCTCTATAAATGGAATGCCTAATGACTTTACGCCCATTATGATGGCAATGCGCACGCTGCATAGTTCTTGAGCCGCTCGAATTCTTTCCCGGCACATCAAACATTAACAGCTTGAAATGCTCTACGGACTCTACCGACTTTACCGACTGTACCGGCTCTACCTACCATCCACGCAACGCTTACACACGCTTTAAAATTATTCCATTATCCTCAGCTGGACGCGCAGCACGGGATAATTTAATATCCATTTGCGGAAGCTCCAGTCTGCTGCGCCCTCCTGACCTTGCTGGCGACTAAAGCATTTGCGATTATAATCCGATTGCATGTTCAAAAGGGTGTGCTCCCCACTCTCTCTCTCTCTCTGTCTCTATCTGTCTGTGTGTGTGTGTGTGTGTGTGTGCCAACTGGACTCGCACAACTGTTGACCACAAAGCAAACTGTTTATTCTGCACTTTCGCTCACATAAATCTAGCTGGATGCGGAGTTGAATTAAAGCTTCGTTAATAGTTTTATCATTGATTCTGGATTGTTAGAGCACCTACAGCTACAGCTGCACATTGAAGGCCATTGGGAATAGTATTTCTAGAAAAAAATACTGAATGGTTCTCTCAATACAAAGCTTGCATTGTACTTGAATTTAAGCAGAGGTCGCTCATAGTCTGACAAAGCTCGGGTACTTGGATTTTTCTGTGCACGAAGTGAAAAGAGTTGGACCATTGCTTGTGCGAATTATATGATACAGATGTTCGTTCGTTTGTTCATCCAGTCGTACTTCTGTTAATCTCTGAGTTCCTTCGTCCGTTCTTTCATTCATTTGTTGGTATCTCTGTCCATTCATCCATCTGATCGACATTCATGCGACATTCGCTCGTCCATCCATCTATTCCCCCGTCCATCCGTACTTTATCCTACAGTTCATCTATCCGTTCCACCGTCCTTCATTTTGATCATTATCCGTCAGTCTATCCCTCCATCCATTTTTGCTACCACCCTTTTATCCGTTCATTCGTCCATCTATCTATTCCTCCCTCCATCTATCTGTTTCTCTAGCTATCTATCCGCCCGTTCATGCGACTGTCCATTCTTTGTTAATCATTTCGCTCCTATTGAAGCCTAAAGCTCGCTAAGGCCCTCGGCTTAAGACTTTTCCAAAATATTCACAAAAAGACATGACAAAGCGGATAATACAATACCTCGTATAACGGTAACGCTCTTTTTTAAGGAATGACCGACTTGAAATGAAGTATGTGTACTTGCTCTGACAAGCTTAGATAAAGCATAAATATTTCTAAGGCCTTATAGCTCCAAAGTTGGAGAGCTCTGCGGGGTCCCTCTTGAGACTTACTGAAAGTGACTTGATTTTTCGAGGATCCTGAACGAATATTAAGTATTCTGTTTCGAGTGTTTTTCCTGCACCTCTTGTATGAAATATGTTATATATACCATACAGAAAAGAGTTACATAAATATCTCTCTATCTATCTCTATCTCCATCAAGTCAAAGTCAAAATCTAGTCAGGTAAATATTAGAAAAATTTGTAGAAAACAACAAGAAGAGTTCCCATTTCCTAAGCGGATTGTTTCGAAAGTCCTGAACTCAACTTGGGCCTTGAAAGCCGCATTTGAGTGCGGATGCTCGCTTGAAATATGGAGGACATTAAACAGAATTTCGGCAACTTAATTTGAAATGTGCAAAATGCTTGCCTATCGGCTGATCTCCATTGGCTGCTGGATGGGAGCCATTAAGCGAAGTGAAATGGACTTGAGCACGACTTTATTTGCATTTGGCATTAAAAAATATAGGAATTCCTAGCCCATAGGCGTTGATCGACTGCGAAATACCCTAATGGTTGTGGTAGAGGCGAGGCGGTGCTTAATCAAAGAGTTGCCCGAGGAAATATCTGTGGGCATACATCAATTGCTGTGAAATATTTGCATATAAATATATATTGTTGACCCATCAGTGAGTGATCTGTGGGCCTGGTTAAGATGCCAGAGATGTGGCCTAATTGTAAAGAGGAAGAGAGCAGTCAAAGAGCAACAAATGCAAATACAATAATTAAAACGAAAGCCGAAAGTGAATAAATAAATTGAGTGCGCGTTTTGGCACGGCAATCAAATGGGTCAAGTTGGTGTAGCCGGAATTTCGGACGGATTTGGCCAAGTTTAATTAATGCAACGGCATTATTTATGCGCCCGGACACGCTTTGCCTTTTAAGACCCAGCCAAAATTTAATTGAATTAGTCACTTACCCGCCGCGATGAAAACAACAAACAAAAAACATGTGCGAGCGTTGCAGTCGGGCATTACCGACCGCGGAATACTCATTACCGACCTAAATGCTTCGAGATGCATTTTCTGATTTACTAAGCTACCAATTGGCATATATAGCATATATATAGATTATTTTTATGAAATTACTTAGATGATATCAACACATCCTTAAATTTTGAGCTTCTTATTCTAAAACTGTGGAAACACGGCCCTTACGAGCATAGATAAATCCACCATATTGATTTCGGGCTACCAAATCACTAGCGCTTTGACAATTATGAGATCTAAGATAATGGAAAATGAATTTTTGGATAGGGGTGTGGCACCCTAGTGGGCGAAACAGGAAAATCTTGGCACTCTCTAGTTCGAGTAGAATACAAGTTTCCAGCTTCAATAGCATCGAAGGGGCAGACGATCCTTCGAGTATTGTGCAAAACCAATATGCTCACTTCACATCACTTGAATGAGTATGAAAAGAGAAATGAGACTGAAACAGAAGCAGAAACAACAAACCAATAAACATCAACTTTTTTTGAAGTCCGAGAGGTAACTGGGTCGAGTCATCCCAGTAGAAGCAGAGGCACATTTTCCGCCTGGCCCAAGATGATGTGCGAAATGTTGAGCCTCACTTTTTGTGGTTTAAAGTTGTTGCTTGATTTATGAAAGGCGCCACTCACCACCCTGACCACTGCCCCACCACCCACCACCCAGCGCCCAGTGCCAGCCCCAGCCCCGCCTCCAGCCCCCAGGAAGTGGCTGGAAACATGACAAAGAGTCTGGCAGGACGTCAGCAAAGCGACGCGTCGCTTAAATAATGAGCAAAAGGTGTAAACAAGTGGAAGCCGTCGCCGGTACGCTAATTAACTTGACAAATGTGCAGAGTCCCTTTCAGCTCGAGTCAGTGATTATAATAATGTCATTGCGTCGCTCGGCGTGCCAGCACTTCGCTCCAATCCGGGAGCGCATCCAAATTTTGTCAACTCACTTAGTTATGTAAATGCCAGCTGATTGCCAAATATTGCAGCAATTAATCATTTAATTAATTCCGCAAGCTGTACAAATATATATACATATATGTACTTACATACATATATCTCTCTCGCTGATGTACGACAACTTTTTCACGGCAAAAAAAAAAAAGAAAAGAAAAACAAGAACATTACAATATTCATGCGATGCGAACAGATTTTCTCCCCATCCCCCTCTGCGCATAAATTACGGCAGCGTGTGCGTGAGCCTTGTGGCAATTCCGGGTATCTTGTAGTCGATCATCAGCGACATTTCTGCTTGTATAAATGAGTATACGTGCTTTATTTGAGGTTATCTTGCAGCTCTTAAGGCAATTTGCCGTTTCAATGGCTTCGAGTGTTGGGCAACAAAGAGTTCAGAGGAATAAGTATTCATGACATTCAAATTCTGTATGTTGGCATCACAATTGATGAAGTGTCATGGACAAAACGTCTGGCTTTTTGCATAGTTATTTACTGACGATAGTTATCTGAGATGTCGTTAATTGTGGTGATAGTTATCGATAGTCTGTGTAATCGATAGTATCGATAGTGACTTAAGAAATGTGAAGTCTTCATACTTAAGCCATAGCACTAACCATGCTCAGTGGCTATGGATACTTAAGTCCTGAATTCACTATTGATAGAGACTTGATATAATGGCAATCGATAAACACTTATTATGTGGACTTAATTCAATAAACACATCGATATACAATTCAGATCAAAACTTTATAAGCCATGCTTCCTTCATTACGGTCTAATATTGGAAAAAGCCCGAGATTTTTGGCGTAAATTCGAACCTTAATTTGAAAAGGCCTGGCGTCAAGTCAATTAGGTCAATTAAACACATCCTTAGAGTGATAATTTCTATTAGAAAAATGATTAGATTTAGTATCATTTTCTGTTTAAATTAAGCTTAATTTAAACAGAAAATGATGGATTGAGGTAGGTAAAAATGTGCTATGCACCGACTAAAAAATCGTCCTCTACAGTAGAATCCACCTTGGAACCAGAAATTATCCCACATTAACCTACAAGAGCTCAATAATTCCGTTTAGTCGTCTTTAATAATGAATGAAGAAATGATAATGAATGCATATTTGGGGTAAGAAAGAGCTTTACAAGCTCTAAGACAGTTGAGTATCAAGGGAATATTTTACTTAAGATCTATGTAAGTTAATTATTACTTGAGTGCGGTAAGCCTCTTTATCAGCCAGCATTCCATAGTTTCGCATGAAATTGAATCGAATGGCACAGGAAATGAGGCGAAGCGTGGGCAAACGCAGCGACGCTGGGAGCGTGAGTGGCAACAAGTCCTCTGGCAACATGTTGCCAAGCAGTGGTCATGTTGCTGGCCCATGTTGCCGGCCTGTGGTGAGTTTGGCGCTGGCTGCCGCCACTGTTGGTCCAATTGGGAGTCCAAGAACTGCTGGCAGTGCTCAGCATTCAGTGCACGACGGAGTCTTCGAGACGGCGGCACACGGCGCGGCAACCGCTGATTCACCAGTTGGCCTGTGTCCATCACATAGTGTGGCAAGTGACTGCTGCTGCCTCAGTTCGGCAACGTTTCTTTTTTTTCTCGTGCTATCGCCAGTGAGAGTTCCGAGTGTAACGGTGGCAAGTGCCGTGAGAGACAGCCTCACGATTGGCCCCAACTACAACTATCGGCAGCTGTTGTCTGCGCTCGCGCCGCTGGCCACGAGTGCTGCACTGCAGCTCAATGCCAGCTATGCCGCCGACGAGATCTACGGCGCCAGCGGCAGCGGCAGTGGCAGTGGCAGCGGCAGCGGCGACGGCTTCAACGGCAGCGATCTCTACATCTACAGCAATGAGCTGGTGGAGCCGGACTCGACGATCGCCACACCAGCCGCGATTGGGCACAGCAATGCATCGCTGTCGGCGGTGCTGCCCACGGTGCTAACGGCGCCGCCGACCAATCGCAGCGTATCGCGCGTCATCGCCGATGTGCCAATCTGGGTGATACCCTGCTACAGCATCATTCTGCTGTGCGCCGTCGTTGGCAATCTGCTGGTGGTGCTCACCCTGGTGCAGAATCGCCGCATGCGCACCATCACCAACGTCTTTCTGCTCAACCTGGCCATCTCGGACATCCTGCTGGGCGTGCTCTGTATGCCCGTCACACTCGTCGGCACGCTGCTGCGCAACTTCATCTTTGGCGAGTTCCTCTGCAAGCTCATTCAGTTCTCGCAAGGTAAGAGGGCCCTAACTGCCTTACCCTAGTCCTTGCCCTTGTCCTTGTCTGCTCTTCTATGTATATATATGTATACATATATATTTATATCGTTTTATTATGCCAATCGAGTGGCTAACCTTAAGTGATGGCAGCTACTTGAATTGTAAATGTGAGCAATGTAACATGGAACGTGGAATTGCACTCATTGTGTCTGCTGGCTAATCTTTGTGTATCTGTGTGTGTGTGTGTGCTTTCGCTGCAAGCTTCATAAAAACTCAGTGTACTCAGCGGACTGCAGCCTCTAATTTATGAGATGACCCACATCGAGCAGCTACGTAAATACAGCAAGTAAACCTCTCTCTTTCTCTCTCTCTCTGTGTGTGCATCCCTCTGTGTCTCTCTCTCACTCTCTCTCTCTGTGTGTGTGGCTCGAGCATTTAACGTCTGACTATTCCCAATGCTTGTGGCCTCAATATTATGGTTGCAGCAGGTGTTTGCCTCTCGCCCTGACGCCGCCGCCGCCGCCGCCGGCCTCATCCGATGAGCTAGGTTCAAATATTTGCTGGCGCGTCCTCCTACACGAAATGAAATGGGTTAATGTCTAAGAGCTTATCTAAATGCGCAAAGGTGACATGTTCCAATAAAATCACCTGTCCAACTTAACAATTGTATTCAAGCACACGCTCACAGAGCTTTGTCTGAGTATATAAATCTGTGCTCTCAGTCACTTTGATGTGGGTTTTGTCTTGTCCTCAAAATTGGCCTTTGCCACTTTTCATTATAATTTAGTTCAATACAAATTTAATGCAATTTCATTATTGCTGTGAGTTTCTGGTTCAAGTTTTATGAATAAATTGCTGTCATAAATCTGCAGAATATATTCATGTGACGCACAATGAAAGCTGCTTTAAATTCTGCTTTTAATTTAAATAGTCAAACGTAAAATATGTATTCTAAAAGTAAAACGCATTTCATATATTTAGAGCTGTTAAAAGCAGCGATGGCACTGCAATTGGTATCGATGGGCATTAATTATTGTGATATATCGTTGTAGTTTGTGCAATGTCGATATATCGGCCCACTTAATCGATAGCGGAAGCAGCAATTGTGGGTGAATTAATCTGCCTAGTGCACTGTCACGAAATTTTAGATAGTCTCTTCTGGTATATGACACATTGTTAAAGCTTTTGACAGTTTAAAAGAAATTTAAATAAATCAAATAAACACTCAGCATTAATTATTTTTGAAAATTGCAAGCATTTAAATCTTAATAAATTATTTAATATCTGTAGTAGTGATAAAAAGTTAATTTTTTTTTTTAATAATTTAATTTTCTATTTCAACTTATTTGGAAATATTTTTAATCTCAATATATCTTATATATTTGTAAAAATAAATAAAAATATAAAAATTTTAAGAATCGTAAATTTTGTTCAAATGAAAACCATTAAAGTATTTTTAAATAAATTAAATTTAATTCAAAATAATTTGGTTATTTTAATTTGGATTTTTTATTTTGATTTATCTATTTATATTTTAATTATTTATTTATTTATTTATTTTTATTTTTTTTTAATTATAATAGTTTATTTATTTAAGTATTTACTGTTCAATTTCAACATATTTTGTAAATTATTTTCCGAAAAATTTTCTTAGTCTATTTTTCTTTTTTTTTTATTATTTTTTGTTTTTTTTTTTTATTTCTTATGTGAAAAGATTGAAAATAAACAAAAGGACATTTCTTTCCGTAATACCGATAGTTGCAGCCTTCAATGAAAGCAATCATCGAGGGTAGCTACTATCGATGATTTTACAGCTCAACGCGCCTCAATGAGCCTGTAAAGACATTTTCATTTAAATTTATGTGCGAGTTAAAGTCTATTTAAGCATCTACGTAGCGCATTTTATTCGAATTGATTTCGCTTTTTATGGCCAGGCTTTTATAGACATGGCCAAAGCATTATTTATGTACAATGAATACATTGATGTGAGTGTGCGGTTGGGCAGCGTCTTCATAATTTGAAATAAGTGCCGTTTGGTGCGCCATAAAGTGTGCCACAGTTATTGCCGATTCCGATTCCGATGCCAAATACCCTTTCAATGCAGAGACTTTGGGCCATGGCAACCTTTGATCAGGGCTTTGCCCATTGGTAGCAACAAATTTCCCTAAGATTAGCCATCTGCTGTTAAATTCAATTTATGGCAGCCGCAAGCAGATACAAGAGAGAGTGAGAGAGAGAGTCAGTGAGTGTGTGTGAGAGAGGGAAGAACTTTGCGAACTGATAAATTATCATCTCTGGATCCTGTTTACATGCTGCGCACTGAGCACATCAATGACAACTTGTTTGTTATTCAGCGCGTAAGCTCTTGGCAGCTAGCGAGTCATCGAGCCGGCAAAATTCGCACGGGCGAGTCATCATGGCTAAGCTATCCCGGTGGCCGCAACAAAAGCTCTAAATTTTAAATATGCGCCAACACACACACACACATATACATATATATATATATGTATATGTATGTATTTAGACCCCCACTGACTGAGATGGGGACAGGTAAACAGACAGACGAGAGCATATTTTGAGCGGAAATTACCAGTTATGGCAAAGCACTTTCCCGAGTAGTTCCAAGTTCTACCAGAAGGCAAGCACGCAACTGGGTTGGCCAAAAGGGTTGAGAGGTGGGGGAGTGTGGAGGCTTCTTGTTAGTTGACTGCGTCCCTTCGTAAATTAAGTGGCTGTGACCCAGCAAAAGTCGATCATCGGCTTTGGCTACCCCCAAACCGAACTTGAACCCCAAAGTTGGCTAAGAGCCGTTGCCAATTTGTTGCATGTTAACAGCAGCTTAGAGAATTTGTTCTGGCACCTGTCACAAATGCTTATCAATTGATTAAGCTGATTCCGCCTGGATGAAGGGTTGACTAAACAGCCACGAAAAGTTCAGTGCTCAATGTTATTTCAGCCAACTGCATAGGCCCGCACGCAGTTGGCTTATGAGCCAAGTCCAAATCAAATTAAGTATTAACGGGTTTTCTTCAGACTCCTTTGTTTCCTTGGCCTGCTAGCGCCATCTGTGGCTACATGGCGAATACACAAATACGCAAAATACATATTTGGGGCACATAAATTGAAGTGCCCTCAAGTACAGCGACGCACACAAACTCAAATACAGATACGGCTACAGCTACAGCTACATCTACAGCTATATCAGCTAAAGCCTCGGGCCGGGCCCTGGCAAATGCTAAGCCCGTAACAATGACTCTTAGATAATACGGCGCAAATCCTTATTTTCAATGCGAATTAGGCAAGTCTTAGGCTAACGTGAGTGCTGCCAGATTCTCAGATGTGAAAATGTTTCACCGAGCGAATGTGCGAATGTCTCTGCTTATAACTGAAAAGTGTGAGACTGTATGTATGTGTGTGTGTGTGTGTGTGTGTGTATGTGTCTGTACGAGTGTTCTTTAAAAATACTTTAGCATTCCCCCAGCAATTCGTCGGTATGCGTGTCTGCCCCAATTGTTGCACGATGGGCTAAGCTCCCAGTGTGTACCCACATAACTATATGCATATGTATGTAAATTGTATTATTAAAGTCGTCGAGGTAGAGGGATAGGCATGTCATTGGAGCCAACTAGAAACAATAGAAAAGAAGATTGGCACTAAAGATATTCACTGACGTAAAGTGGGATTACGACAAAAATAATACTCACACAACTTACTGACTTTATTTCACATTTATTCTCACAATTTGCATTCTACTCTATTATGCTTACCAATTGACCGAATAGAAGAAATTGTCATTGTCATTGTCATTGTCATTGTCATTGTCATTGTCATTGTCATTGTCATTGTCATTGTCATTGTCATTGTCATTGTCATTGTCATTGTCATTGTCATTGTCATTGTCATTGTCATTGTCATTGTCATTGTCATTGTCATTGTCATTGTCATTGTCATTGTCATTGTCATTGTCATTGTCATTGTCATTGTCATTGTCATTGTCATTGTCATTGTCATTGTCATTGTCATTGTCATTGTCATTGTCATTGTCATTGTCATTGTCATTGTCATTGTCATTGTCATTGTCATTGTCATTGTCATTGTCATTGTCATTGTCATTGTCATTGTCATTGTCATTGTCATTGTCATTGTCATTGTCATTGTCATTGTCATTGTCATTGTCATTGTCATTGTCATTGTCATTGTCATTGTCATTGTCATTGTCATTGTCATTGTCATTGTCATTGTCATTGTCATTGTCATTGTCATTGTCATTGTCATTGTCATTGTCATTGTCATTGTCATTGTCATTGTCATTGTCATTGTCATTGTCATTGTCATTGTCATTGTCATTGTCATTGTCATTGTCATTGTCATTGTCATTGTCATTGTCATTGTCATTGTCATTGTCATTGTCATTGTCATTGTCATTGTCATTGTCATTGTCATTGTCATTGCCATCTAAGGCATACTTAGCTCTAGATATTTTATCGTCAAGTTGTTTGTTTTATATTTCAATAAAAATGAAATTCGACTTTGCGCGCTGTCAGACGTGGGCAGCGCTGTAGGTTTTGGGGGCTCTGCTGTTGTTAGCATCTGCAGTTTTATGACTTGTTTCCGTTTCCGGATCCGCTACCGCCATTGCTGCTTGCCCGTGCAGCTGCTGCTTTGGCTGCTACTACTGATGCTGCTGATGACGATGATGAGTATGTTTATAATGTTGTTTACTTAGCTGGTTCAAGTTTGTATTCGGATGACTGGCTGTTGATATTGCTGTTGGTACGTGCATGTTTGTTTCAGGCATTCATTTTTCAACACGACACCCACATGAGTAACTTATTAAGGGCATAATAACAATGCCGAGTACCAGGAACACTAACCATATCAGCCCGCCCGTACGCCCGCCCGCCCGTCCGTCATCCGACATCCCACATCCCAAGGCAGACATCACTCCAGCGCTGCTCCCGCAATCCCCAATCTGTACGCCAGCGCTCAGAGCCACACATTGAAATGCCGTCATGTGGCAATTTGTTAGCCAAACACGCTTTGTGCTCGCCCCTCCCTGTCTGTCGTCTTTTGCCTTACGCCTTTCGAGTTTTGCCTTTTGCCTTTCGCCTGCTGTGATGCGGTTGCGCGCTGCGCCTTGGACCACATCTGTTGCACGGCATCTCGCTCCTGCACTGGCTCGTAAATTTATAAATGTCAACGTTGTTTGCCGTGCGGCCCGTCACACCAATTTATGACCATCATTATGTCAAGGTGCATTCGTTGCACTCGCCACACCAAGTCACAGAACCCGGCTAAGGCTAGCCCCACTAGCCGCCCCCTGCCCCAACCCAACTAACTTGTGTCTGCCAGCTGATTTATATGCGGAGCCTAGGGTATCCGGTTATTGCCACCATTGACAGGCGAAATTCAATTTGTTAGTCAATTTTCAATAATTCTCTCGAGCAATGCTCTGGGACTCAGCTCGAAATGAAATCTTCAATATTACGAATTTCGACACCTGTCAATCGCCGCCCAGTCCACCCCCAAATGCCGTGTGCCGCCGCCTTCCTAGACGTCTGCCCCGAAATGTATGCAACACATTTTTACCCTCCACATGCCCCCAAAGGCCCTCGGCCCACAAGGCACAAAAATTGCCAGACGCTACCCGCTGCGCTTGTCAAGACAACGCCTTAGCTAGATCTACGGCCCCGACACTGAGCAAATTAATAATTAATTGAATTTTTATACATACATATATCTTAGGCTCTATGTAGAATATTCTCTTGCTGCTGTCGGCCATTAAAAAATCGCTTTAATTACGACTGCAAAGCTGGCAATGCACAGTCTGAGAATTTGCAATTAAGCTGAAGAATTATGCCTAGCTAAAAATATTCATAAAGCTTTATATATATATATATCTTTATATCCCACTCTCATGTGAACATAAATCTCAATTTAAAGTTGAAAATAAAGAATAAAAATATCATATATAGAAAAAATTGTATACTCATTGTCGAATGTGAGAAAAGTATATTGGTTTTGTTTGTTCGTCCAACTGTCCGTAGTCCAGATTTTAACGATTTTCTATTGATTTTTATGAAAATACTATATCAATCGAAAAATGGAATGGAATGTAGCCTTCGGAGAGTGAATGTAAATTCTTCAGTCGATAACGCCCGACTGCAACGTTCCTACTTGTTTCATTAGCAACTGTTTACCCAAGCTGAGAGACTTTGTCCCAGCATATTCTTTGTGTCTCATATCCACATCAAATGGGTATGAATATGACTATAAAAATGCGAGTACTCATATGAATGTGAATATGAATAGACACTCGCCAATAACTAGACTGGAAATCATTGAAGGCAGTCGAAGAGCACTACACATTTGTTGTTCCCATCATTGCAACACGAGCTGTAATGAGGCCTGCCCTCATTTGTGTTTGGCCAACATGTTTTTCAGCGCATTTCTTAACGTTTGCTCTTAGTTAACCAACCGAAAACATGAAATGCAGGAAATGCAGCAGCCGCACTCTTCCGCTGCAGTGCACAGCCTCTCGGTTGCACAAATACTTCCCAGTTGCAGCTGCATCAAATGGAAATCATTTTAGCCGTATGTGCACTCAATAGCTGCTTTAATCCAAGAGAAAAAAAAAAAAAACAAGTCCGCACTGTGAATCGATTTAAAGTTCGCCTAGAATAAAGATTGCAAAATTTGTTATGCTAAAAATGGCATGTTCAATAAATAAACAGAAAATTCGCAAAATTTCACACTCGAACTGTGGCAACATCAAACGGAAATACTTTAACCCTCATATGCAAAGCGGACTGACTGGCTTAAGCCAAAAAAAGGAAAACAAGTCCGCATTAAGGGCTGTGAATCGATTTGAAGTTCGCCTAAATAGCTTAAAGATTGCATAAATTTGGTAGGCAAAATGTTATTTTCAATAAATAAATAGAAAATTTTCATAATTCTCTATTAAATTTCACACTCGAACTAGAGAGCAGCAATAAAACCATTTACCATCAAATATCTGCAGATGCTTGCCCAACAATGAAAGAGGAAAAATTCGTATTATTTTATGCAAATTGCGGCAGTAAAAATGTATATTTTTCTACAGAAAATGGGTGTATGAAATTCTACTACTACATTAACATACAAACAAATATGAATTCATATATATATATATGTACGTACATGCATACCTCTGTTAGCAGGCGTAATGAAATATGCAAAGCTACAAAAATCATTGAGTTTCGTAATAGGATTTATTCATCAAAAACTATTTTGTTGAATATTAAATTGAAACATATTTAAAATTGACTATGATGTTGTCATTTCATTGTCATTATCATTGTCATTGTCATTGTCATTGCCATTATAATTGTCATTGTCAGTGTCATTATCATTATCATTGCCATTGTCATTATCATTGCCATTATCATTATCATTGTCATTGTCATTGCCATTGTCGTTGTCATTGTCATTGTCATTGTCATTGTCATTGTCATTGTCATTGTCATTGTCATTGTCATTGTCATTGTCATTGTCATTGTCATTGTCATTGTCATTGTCATTGTCATTGTCATTGTCATTGTCATTGTCATTGTCATTGTCATTGTCATTGTCATTGTCATTGTCATTGTCATTGTCATTGTCATTGTCATTGTCATTGTCATTGTCATTGTCATTGTCATTGTCATTGTCATTGTCATTGTCATTGTCATTGTCATTGTCATTGTCATTGTCATTGTCATTGTCATTGTCATTGTCATTGTCATTGTCATTGTCATTGTCATTGTCATTGCCATTGTCATTGTCATTGTCATTGTCATTGCCATTGTCATTGTCATTGTCATTGTCATTGTCATTGCCATTGTCATTGTCATTGTCATTGCCATTGCCATTGCCATTGTCATTGCCATTGTCATTGCCATTGCCATTGTCATTGCCATTGTCATTATCATCGACATCGACTCTTATTTCTTTTTAATGAATATTTGCAAATATTCAAAGCGTGCAATTTAAATTGTTCCTAGAAATAAAATAGACACATTGAAACAAGAATCTAATGAGGCTTTCACTTCCATGATAGACGAAATAAGTAGGTTTTGGCCTGAATTGAAATTCATTTCCATTCATCTATAAATGGCAAAAGACCGAACAAATGTCAAATGCATAAATTCAATTATTAAGGCTAATAAATAATTGAATAGATGACATGAATGAGGTATTCCCCAACAAAACACACATGCAACAAAAGCTAAATGAAATTAATATTTGTTCTGCTCAGTCAACTAATGTGGGAATTCGCTTTGGCTTTGGCCTTGCTCCTTGGGCAGACGGCTTCAGATAATAAGCTATTCAAGGCTTCAGCTAGTTTTGTTTTTGTTTAGCCGACAAGAGCACAGATACAACCAGAGACACAGACACAGAGACAGACAGAGACAGGCCAGTTGATATTAAGGTGTGACAAATATGTTGAGGGAATACGCAACCAGGGAGTATATACCTCAAGACGAATTCATTTACCACAATGGGCAGGTGAAACACACAAAGTCAGCTACCAAAAACCATTTGTGCCAGATGTGTGGTCATGTGTGTCGGTGTCGGTGTCTGTGTCTGTATGTGTATATGTGCATATGTGTGTGTGCGTTGCCATATGTCACAAAAGCATACAAATGAGCAGCAATTTTTAAAGCGACAAGCAAAGAAGTAATGTATACGTTGCCTTAAGGCAATTTAAACTTTTGCAAGACTCTGATTTGGTTTCTGCTCGGCGTCTGTCTGATAAGCAGCGGCCTGGCAAGGCAACCGTTTCAGCCCGGTAACTATATAAGCCATGCAGCATAATAACGGCAGCTGCGTCGCTTTTAAGCCAATCTGATGATGTGAGCAGCGGCTGAAGTACCAAGGAGCCAAGGAGGACCTGACCAACAACTCGTCCACTTTGGCACTCAATTTGTTTTCCCATTTGCTGTCAGGCCGGGGCAGCCAAGTTTTGTGCGAATCATTGTCAAAGTTTTGGGGCTACCGGGCGGGCCATTCAGTGTCATGGCAACAACAATTATGCCGCTGCTTTAAATATATTGGCTGGTTACGCCCTGACGCCCTACTGCCCTGATGTACTGATGCCCTGATGCTCCGACGCCCGACGACTTCCGTTCCATCGCCCGATTGTTTGCTTTGGCAATGAGTCCAAAGCAGGCAAAATATTGGGAAAAGTGAAAAGTTGCCATGAAATGAATTAAATTCGACGCCCGGAAACATTGAAGTTATCTTTGAATACCAAACTTGTGTTTACTTCAGCTTGCCCCACTCACAACAAACCCAATGTATTATACGGCCCTTCCGCACCACGTGACGACCCCCGGACCGGAACCAATCGAACAGCCAGCCAACAGGCCCAAATACTGGTCAATCCATTGATAAATGGTTCAGTGTTTGCTTCTCTGTTTGCCCAGCACAAATAGAGTATTTCGACCAAGTGTTTGCCCTACCGCATGCACCGCAACATCTACATCAATGTCTATATGTAGTTGGCTCAATCTGATTTCAGCGCACATTTGGCCGATTAGCTGAAAGATAATTGCAGTTGACCCCCAACAGATATCAATTGGCAATTCATTTACAAATTGATTTCCTTTCATAATAGTTTGTCTGAGCAGTGCTCGACTACCAGATACCCGGGAGTCTGTAAAAGAGTCTAGATTAGTGCCTAAGTAGGTCAAGCTGTTAAATTTTGTAATGCCGAGAGCGAGTTATCGATAAAAAGCTTTCAATATATGTAAAATCTCAAGCCTCTAACTTTAGGCATTGATAACGACCCGGAAGGAAAAGTTCGATGGCCTTAGTTGGGACTCTTTTATGTGGTCTTCCCTCATATTACACGCATATGAACATAGTATATTTTTCAAATGCCCAAAATGGGTAAAATACCCCAACCATAAATATTAATAATAGCAATCGATTTCACACTAGGCTTATCAATGATTGCTTTACATATATTTCCATTGCGTGCTCGTCGTTGTTTCGCCTCGCTTAAGCTTCGCAAGTCACGGCTCAACGATTGATTTTCCTGGTATAAAATCCGAATAATGTTTACACAAGCCAAGCCTTGGCTTCAACCGATTTTTTTTGTTTTTTATTTATCCACACACGAAATTCCATTTAATACATTTTCCTTAAAACCAACAAAGGTTCACTCTATCTGAACTATCCCAGAAACTTGTAGTCCGACAGCTTGCAAACTTTTACACTTGTCCTTTGAAGGTTAGGCTTAACTGGAAATAATTTTAGATTTTCGTTTATTTGATTATTTATTTTATGCTCAGGTCTGCGCTTGCTTAAAGGAAGCGTTACCTCTTCCTGTTGAACCGTTCTGGGCGTTGACTTTGCTATATGGCTTGACTGCCATACGTCACTGTAAGCTGGGGGGGTCTGAAATACTACCACAGCAGCGAGGCGACTCAACGAGCGACAAAATTGTCGGATCAGAATAGCTTAAGCCCAATACTGAATTAGAAGAGGGAGCACCCCAAACACAGTACAGGTTCCTCTTTCTTTGTAAGCCGAAATGTGATTGCTCTCTGGGAATACCCAGAGCAATCGAGACTCAGTCAATGCGACTTTCCTAAATTAATGTTATTTTAATGTTCTATACTAACATTGAATTGAATCAAAAAAGTCTCCGATTATATATGTTCATATGAAAGCCCCTAAAAGGGACAAGCAGTAAATTAAAATTTCATGAATATAAACTTTGACTAGAGCTTGTCTCTTATTCTCTTTTGGAACGAACTGCCAAACGAAACATGTTTATTTGCAATCGATTTAAATTTGCTGACAAATGAACTGCAGCTGCACTCGCATAATGTCAGACTTTGGTGATTGAGTGGAATACGAAACGCGTGCACCCCCTCTCGCCCTCTCACTGTATGTCTCGCTCTATATTTTATGCAACATTTCAGTTCTCGTTAGCAATTTTATTGATTTGCCATGGATCAAATGTTTTTCCAGAGTTTTCATTGGGTGTTCAATAAGTTCAGCTTTTCTATCATTATACCCATTCACGAGAGCCAAAGGAGTATATTGGTTTTTGGTAATATTGGTTTTTACAAAGTTAAGTAAGTCCGCACAACGATTTATGACACCTTTACCATCTGTTGATTCACCTGTAACTAAGCCGCGAATGTGTATTATGCAGTCGGTAGCATCCGTCTGCAGCATTTCTATACGTTTTCTCTCCATTTCAATTTGATTGATTCGACATAGATCAAATGTTTCTCAGCAGTTGTCGAGTCTTCAATTAGTTGAGCTTCAGTGTCGCAAATATTTTTTACCTAATTGCCATTAGATACGCAGCCTGGCTAAAAACATCTCAATTAACGGACGTTCATATGCCCAGCCTCCGTCTGTCTGTGTCTGTGACTTCTCTCTATCTCTGTCACTGTCTCAGCCCTGTTGCTGGCCAATTTGTTTGTCGCGCCTTTTCATGTTTCGGCATCAGATTTTAATTTGTTGTGTTCCGCCGTATGCTTTATGGCATCATTCCGCTTGAATAACAACAGACATATAGCCAATAAAATGCTGCCTCCGGCAAATGGTGAGACACTTGCTGCCGACACACCCTGCCGATAAGAAAGAAGAAGAAGAACAACAACAACAACGACAGCAACCAACAATAAGAAAACAAAACAAAAACAATGAAAACCAATTTCTTATATAATTTTACAATTTCGCAATTTTTTTGTCCGGGCTTGGGGGCGGGAAGGTAGGGGTCACAAAAGTTGATCAGGTCCGAAATGGAAAAAAAGAAGTCAATGCTAAAAGAAACAACAAAAAGCCCACTTGTCCACCCCATACAAATTGCTTTCAGGAAATGGCACTGACATTGATATACCCTGTACGCAATTGCCTATATATATATATATAGCTGAATGCGAGTGCGTCTATTGATATTTATGTTCGCGCTTAGTCAACACCCCACTCTCTCTCTCTCTCTAGGGGAGTACACGAGGCAGTGTGGGTAGAGCCCATCCGACTCGAGGGCAATTCCTGGTCGGAGCAATTTTTGCTGATTTCTCATATATTTTACGAGGCGACGTCCGAAAGTTTTGCCTTTGCCATTTTTTATTGTTAACTCAAATTGAAATGATTTTTATTGATAAAACGCACACAAGCGCACCGGCAACAGGATGAGCAACTCGAATTTTGTTTACATTTCACAACGAACAGCCCGAGGTACCATCGAGTCCATGAAATCGCAGTTATGACGCCTTCCGACTAGTTATGGCCATCAGGCACTAAATCAAAAGCGGGCTAACAGCCGTGCCGCATCCATCGGGTCCATCGATAATGCCTATAAATAACAGCTGGAGTATGTGCTTGATGGGCTCCATATGGAGAAGGAAAGAGAAAGAGAGATAGAGAGAGAGTGGGCAGAGTGCTACCCATCGTTCCCATCTCAAGTGACTTACGATACCTTCGCTCGAGCACTGCTTTAATATCGCATAAAATTTCCATATTTACACCAACTCCAACAGCTTTCACTCTCTCTCTCTCCCTCTCTCTCTCTCTCTCTCTCTAACACACTCTGTGTCACTTTCTGATTTAGAGCCTCGCAGTGACATCAAGATATGAGCCCTGACAGTTTTGCTCCGACTACAAAGGGAATTTCAGAGGCAAACTACTCGAGAGATATTTGTATGCCAATGGCTTTACAATATTCTGAGCTGCTCTAAGTCTACAAATCCTGATTTGCCTATAAACATATGCAACATTTCCTTTAGGATTGGCAAGGATATGTTTGAAAGTTCAGCTATTTGTTACAGGGAAAACAAAACAGTAATTAAATTGTAATATAAATTGAACAATTCGAAATTTGGTCGTTATAAGATTTATTCATTTGTAAAACCTATTTCAGAGAAAGCTTATTGCATTAATTCTAATTAGACTGCGAATTCTTTCGAATGCCAGACAAAAAACTTGCAAAGTGACAATTAGAGAGAGAGCGAGAGTGACTGCGTCCCTCGAGAGACTACGAGATTCAGAGAGAGAGGGAAAGAGTTTCCACGGAAATAAATTGCTAATTAGAATAACTGTAAATGAGCATTGACATTTTAAGCCCCTTAAAGAATTAACAAGTGAGAATGCGCCAGTGGGCTATGCCCGACTATGAAATACTCTGAGCTGGCAGCAGGACTTGGCAGGAGAGTTGCTATTTCAATCACTCTAGGGCTTACAGGTTTACTTGTATCGATTATTATCGGCTAAAATAAAGTGGGATTATGTATCAAAAATCATGCTCAGACTGTGTCTTCTATAGAAATAAACATTTTCTGAGTCCAAGTCTTCGGATTGTGTAGCTTACGAGCAGACGGGCTCGTACATGGCTGAATCGACTTAGCTAGAAGCCTGGTTGCTGGTACGCCTATCTCTGTCTGTTTGCGCAGAGTCTTACAAAATCAGTATACCTTGAGTTCTCAGTTTCAATAGGTTTCTCGCTTCAAATCCCGAGTACCCTGCGATTGACCCGTCTCAAGTCGGGTATTTGAATGCACTTGTTGGCATTGTCTCATTTGTATGGCAGCCATTTATCCCATTCTCATCTATCTGTATGCTACTTACCGTTCATCGCCTTTCTTTACGATTCTTGGCATTTTGTCTGCCTTCCCTCCTGTTCCCTTTATCTCATCTTCTGTCTCCCTGTCAGTTCACTTTCACTCTTGTCATTCAGTCTGCTTAGATGCTTTCTTCTCCTTCTCTACTCTCCACTGCGCTTCCCTCCTCTTCTGCTCTGTTCACTTCTTTATTCCAGTCGCCTGCCTCCAGCCGACTCGAGTCTCATCAGGCTAGCAAATATTTCTCTTTAGGCCTGCTCAAATATGTATTCATAATTTTTTGATTTGTATTTGAGATCATTTTCAAGGTAAAGTGCCATTGGTTAATCAAAGTATCAAATTCGACGGCCCTTCGGGCCTCCAGCAGGAGTCGGTGTCGGAACAGGGGCGATGTTGGCCTACGCCTGACTAAATCGCAATGCAAATTTCTGGCGTTTTGAGCTGGAACAGCAAATTGAAAAGGCCAAAACTGGCTTAGCCATAGTTTATGGCCCAACTTGCTCTTGGCCTGTCTCATTGACTGAGCAAAGTTTATTTGACTTTTGCAAACTTCTGCTTTATTTGCTTAAGCGTCGGATGCACTTAGGGCTCTGCTCGGCTGCTGCTGCGGCTGCGGCTGCGGTTCAAATGTTGTTTTCGGCTTTTTCGACTGCACTTTCAGGTCTTCATGGCCCCCGTCCCCTCTGTGCCTTGCCCCGTTCATTAGCAACACCTTTGAGTCCTGGCAACCGCATGGAAACTGCGTAGGTTGTTGTTGACTGCCGGATCATGGACAGAGCTGGAGCTGGAAAACTTGCGCCTTGACAGCGCCAGGCCATATAAACGTGGAAACTAGCAAATTGTGGCTTCATTTAAATTAATTAGCCGGCAATTGGCCAAGGGCCCACGGCCAGAGCGCGGCAATCGCAAAGGGCAACAAATGCAAATTAGAGCGTATCCGGTAGCCATTGCCTACTGCGCTCCTAGAAGCCTGACCACTCTCAACTTTCCCTGAACTTCACGGGAAAAACAAACAACTTTTTATGAGCAACTTTCGCTGTACAAAATCAACAGCAAGTTGCATCAAAGGGCACCGAAGGCAAACAATATCAAGCCATCACAGAGAACGAGTTATCCACATAATAAAGTCTGTTCGAAATGTATTGATTGCGGTAATTGATTGAGCGAAAGGCGTCTGGCAAGAGCCAAAGCATAAAATATTCAATTGATTGATGACACTGGCCAAGCAGGGGCCAAGAGAACAGAACGGATATAATACAGTCCAACATAACGTAGACCAACATAACAAAACGTAGACATAACACTGGGCTACTGAAGGCAGGCTAACCGAATGCTGGGTAACAAAACGTAGGCTAACAGAACGTATGTTAAGAGAACGTAGACTAACAGAAGAGTAGCTAACAGAACGTAGAATAAGAGAACAGATCAGAAATGACATAACAGAACTTCGGGTAACTGTACGTAGACTAACAGAACGTAGGCTAATAAAAACGTAGGCTAACAGAAACGTAAGCTAACAGAACGTAGGCTAACGGAACGTAGGCTAATAGAAACCACTGATCAGATTGGTCAGTGTAGAAACGTAGGCTAACAGAAACGTAGACTAACAGAAGAGTAGCTAACAGAACGTAGAATAAGAGAACGTAGGTTAACAGAAGAGTAGTTAAGAAAGCATAGACAGATCACAGGCTAACATAATAGAGCTCCACAGAACACAGGCTAACATAACACACTATAATAGAACACAGGCTAACAGACAGCATGCTAGCAGAACACAATGTTGTTGAAAAGTAGCTAACAGAGTACATGGTAACAGAGCAGATATCCGCAGATCAGAGGCTAGCATAAAAGTACTTAACAGAACATACTTAGGTTAACAGGAAAAAGATAAACAGACGACTAACAGCGAGCAGAAGACTTGTTAACATAACAGTGAACACGCCAACATAACACCAAAATTTATCAGAAACTTCCAGCAACACATATATTTTGGGCACATTACATATAACATTTTTTAATAGAAATTTTGACTTGATTCGAAAAAGCTGAAAGCAGGAAAAAGTCTCTGATATAGTCTCTCAATTAATATAGTCTCCCACATCTTTTGGCTTGTGTAATTGTTTTATGCAAAACGTCTCTCAAGTCTCCTTGAAAACAAATGGCTTCGCCTATGTAATAGTATTTTCTGGGCTATTCAAAGCCGAACCCAGTAGGTAGTCAAACAAAATGCCATGATTTCAACAAAATCAATATGCGAGAGCTAAAATCCAAATGAGGCGCCGACCTTTGCGTTTAGCCAATCTTGTCTGGTTGATCGTCTGTGCATGAAACGGACATTCGACCATACCAGAGTCGAGTCGAGGCAAGTGAAATTAGCGGCCGCAATGTCTGTGGCCAAATGACAGCGACAACGTGAAAAATTATGGCTAATGGCGGAGCAAGGCGTAATCAGCCGCCATCCACACGAAATGAAATGGATCGAAATGGAATGTTCAGAAACAACATGCGTGGGCGAGCGAGCACGTGGGCGTATGGGTGGGGCTCTGGGGGCGTTGGGGACCGTGCAGCATGCAACACATGCCAAACTAAAAACAGCAGCACGAACAACAGCAGCGGGAGTAATGGGAATTGAGAAATGAGAAACGACTAAGCTGCATAAGCATTACCTGCCACAGCCAGTGCCCGTACCGGGACCGTTTCGACCGCTGTTGCTATTGCCGCTGCCCACACGCAACTCCATTTCAGCAATTTACAATTCAATGAGCCTGCATTCGAGCCAGAAATATCAATCCCAGTTGCCAGTCGGCAGTTGCCAGTCGCCAGTGGGCACTGCGTTCCCGCCGTAGTCGAAGGGGCTCTCTGCTCTGCACTCTGCACTGTCCCGCCGGTCCACAAGTAAGCCAAATTTAACAAGCAATAAACCAATTTTTATACATAAAAAGCCAATTGGAGCATATTTTCAATGTTTAACTCAAATCCCAATAGGTCAAACGAACTTACGGGCCAATAACAAAGCTCGACATGCGACACGAACACAGATAACAACGTATGTATGTGTGTATTTCGGGGGCAAGCAAAATACAAAATAAAACATTGGGTGTCGAAGCCAATAATACTATATATCATGTTAATGTGGACATAATTTGCATTCATGGTTTAATTGGGGCTTCACTTGATATACCTATTCCGTGCACTCTGTGAGCTAGGCGTCTTGTGAGTTTAAATACAACAAGCTCGTTTATCTATGCTATAAATCTAACCAGAGTCAATTATACAGCGAATTAAGGCTGTAGGCTCAATCAAAGTGTAAGGCGAACTAAAGCTGACAGCGAATCAATAATTTTTGTAATTCGAGGCACGAACAATTTGCGCCGTATTTTGACAATTCTGTAAACGAAAAATAAGGAAGAAAGCTTTCCAGCTGGGAGTGACCGACTCGCGAATACCCGGAACTTTGGACAGAGCTGTACCTCTAACCAATCTTCACTGCTTCTATACACCCATAGTAAACAACACTGACTCACACACAGACACATACACACATATGTACAAACAAGCGCTCTGCGTGCTGCGTATGACCTTCGCAAATGGGAAATTATTGACAAACTTTTCATATAGATCAACTTTCTATATCAAATTTTCAGAGAACTAACCATAATATTTACGATGTGTGCATGTGCTATGGCACAAGTCTGTAAAATTTGAAATACGTCCATCGATTATTATCTTTAAAGCTCATGCTGCATAGTATAATTAGATAAAGGCATTAAATCATGATAATGACATCCAGATGTGTGTATTTGTGAAAGAACATGACTTTAGTACTTGAAATATGTCTATCGATAAATATCGATAGTCATGCAATTCATGGAATTATCGAAGAAATTATAAGAATTTATTTATATATGTATTCAACACATAGCTGCGTTCATATAGGCCGACAGACGGCCGGACAGACGGGTACCCTCACAAAGGAACAGACCTAGGCCAAGTCAACTCATGGCCCTTATCAGTCAAATATCTATGTACCACTTTATGGCATCTACATGCACTTCCAGAAAACCTATATACCCTCAGTGCGCAATTTCAACGGGTTCCGGGCATAAAAAAGCAAATAAAATTTAATCGAATTTAGGCTTAAGTACACTTTATATTATTTGGATGGCCCTAAGAAGCTTTCAGCTCAGATCGATGCAAAAATAGAAATAACATTATGGAAAAATGCGATAATACCGCTCAAGAGGTCAAGGCTCAAGGCTCAAGCCTCAAGTCTGAGTCGGGCTTACTTAGGGCGAGCCATCAATATATTCCGAGCTACTCTCAGCACCTACACCTAAAATGAAAACATACTAAATAACGATTTCGCAATAAACTTCTTGCATTAAAATTCCTTAAATTTGAGCACCTCAATGGAAATTTGCTTTAATGTTCACTTAAGGCGCCTCTGGACGCTGGGCGTGTACGTGTGTGTGTGTGTGTGTGTGGGAGCTGGGAGTAATAATATCTTTCAATTGTGCGACGTGCGCAAAATAAAAAACAATTACTTAAATTTTATTTACATTTATTGTGAAATCTTTTGGGCCGAGTTTATTTTGCAACACGCTCAGCCAACGGAATGCCAGGGGAATTGCTCAATAGGCGATGCTACATAGATTCTGATTGGGAATGGGCTCGCTATCGCTCTAGCTCTCTCTCTCTCTCTCTCTCTCTCTCTCTCTCTCTCTCTCTCTTCCCCGCTCTCCCTCTGCCTATCGTCACTTTTCCTATATTTATCATTTCCATAAAATTTGCATGTTTATTTGTGGGCGGACTCATTGAACCATGGTCAGAAGCGGCGATGCGGCGACGTAGCTAAATTTAATTTTGTTGCTTTGTTAATGAGCTTGGCTTGTTTAGCAATTTTGGCCACGCTCAGCTAATGGGTTGCCGCTGAAGCAGCAACAACAACCACACACACATACACACACACTCACATACATTTCCTTTTGGACTGCGAAAAAACAGTTGCGACGGCTGCAAACACCAAAGTCGCTCTCGGCACACGGCCTTAATCCCTTGTGCCGATTCTCCAGCCCAACTAGTTACTCTCCCACACACACACACACACGCATGCACGCACACACATACACACAGTCGTGTGTCTGTGTCACTGTTTGCTTTCTATCTGCATGCCAACGAATGCAAAGCGGCTTCTGACGTAACGTAAAAGCCTAATTTTGTATACCTACACTCACACACACACTTACATATACATACATTGTATATATATGTATGTATTTTCTTACTTTGTGTTTTTTTGATTTTGCACGTAAGTCAACAGACAGAAACTCGACTCCTCGCTGCCCTCTGCTCTTTGACTGGCTCATCAGCGGCCGGAGCAGGAGTGGGAGACGGGGGAGGGCGAGGAGCAGCAACACCATCAGCAGGTAGTTCAAATTGAGCAGTCCTATACCAACTAGGCATTGGCAATGATGAATGCTGCACGCTGTTGGCCAAGAGCTGAAGGTGGCTTGACTTCATTATGCTGGGGGCAGCCGGCAGGCGGCATGCAAATAACGTTAGCGCGTGCCAACATTTGGCCATTATCATTATCGTTGGCCGTGCTCAAATGGATCACATTTGTTATGCCCAGCAGCCGGCAACCCGCAGAACGCAAGCCTAGTTAGAGTCGGCATAAATTAGCATTTTAATGTGAGCTGAGCAAAAAAAATAAACAAAAATACGCAACTCGTGTTTCGTGAACGTGAAAATTGAAAATTTTGAACTGGTTGAACATTTTTATTCAGTCAAATGAACTATAAGAGCTGAAGCTGTAAGGAATTCAAATAGTCAAATGAACTGCGATGACTTATCGATGAGCGACAAATTAGCTATCGATATCTGCAGCTCAAATGAACGATGATTTTCGTGAGACAAATATCGCAAATAAGGCGTCGCGCTTTTGCATTTAAGAAACTAAAGCTGATATTTTTTCCTTTAATACCAAATAAATCATTAAAATACAGTTGCTCTGCTTCTGCTCGTTGCAGCCGCCTCTGTGGCCGTCTCCTCGTGGACTCTGGTGGCGATATCCTGCGAGCGCTACTACGCCATTTGCCATCCGCTCCGATCGCGCACCTGGCAGACGATCAACCATGCCAACAAGATCATCGCATTCATCTGGCTGGGCAGCCTGGTGTGCATGACGCCCATTGCGGTATTTAGCCAACTGATGCCCACCAGTCGCCAGGGTGAGTAAGCCGTGCGTTCGCTCTGGCCTCGTCTCTTAGCCCTTGCTCTATTTGACAGGATTGCGCAAGTGCCGCGAGCAGTGGCCCGTCGGCTCCTTGGGCTATGAGCGTGCCTACAATATCTTCCTGGACCTGGCGCTGCTGGTGCTGCCGCTGCTCGCCCTGAGCTTTGCCTACATGTTCATCACGCGCACGCTCTATGTGAGCATGCGCAACGAGCGCGCCATGAACTTTGGCAGCAGCGGCCCCGACGTCGGCCTGACCACCAGCAGCAGCAGCAACAACAACAGCTGCAGCGGCAGCCGTCGCACCTTCGGCAGCTCCAACTATCTAATGCGCATGCAGATGCGCCAGGAGGCGCTGGCCGCCGACAGTGCTGCCCAGCTGGACATGCTGCTACAGCAGCAGCAGCAGCAACACCAGCAGCAGCAGCAACAATGTGGAGCAAGCCAATATTATTATGGTGAGTCAAAGAGAGCCAGCACGCTGTGTCTTCCTTCCTCTCCCTCTCGCTCTCTCTCGCTTGGCTGTTGAAAGTCAGCGGTCGACAGCTTCAATTGCCGCAGTTTTCTGCTCGCCGACGCTGCTAAAGTATTTTCTGCCGCGCCCACACGCCCACACGCACACACTGACAATTTGCATGGAAAAATCAGCCAGGCGTAAAATGTGATTCAACATCCTACTTTAGCTCTGCCGCATGGCTAACTAACCGCGTCACTCATACGCCGCATCGGCCGCTCTCTGAGCGTGTGTGGCGATGAATCGGCTGCCGTTGAATTCAATTTGATTTCGAGCATTTGATAAATTCAAGTGAGCCACTCAAATGGCCTTTCATTCGCAACGACATTGCAGAGCTTTAAATGCTTTAACTATAAAACGTGCCGCACACTGAGCTGCAGCTTAACCAGTATTGCCTAAATGTTTGCCATTTGAATTTTCGACACTCTCACTCACTCTCTCCCTCTCTCTCTCTCTCTCTCTCTCTCTCTCTCTCTCTCTCTCTCTCTCTCTCTCTCTCTCTCTCTCTCTCTCAGTCTGAGTCTCTTGTTAGCTGTCAATCAATTAAGATTTAAAGCCTACTTTGAGTGGGCTCATAAACCTAAAACATTTCATAGTTCGTCAGGCTCTCGACTCGACTCAGTCCCTCGGTACGTCTCAGTCAACATTATTCGCGTTAATTAGAGGTTTGCTTAGTTATATGCGTGTGTGTGTGTGCCAATAAAATGTAATGCGCTTAGTTCTTTTTCAGCGGGCGCCCGAAAGTATGCCCCGCCCCAAATACAGCTCTGCTCTCGGCTGCTCTTTAAGTGAGGTAAACAGAAATCGCATATTAGCATAAAGTTGCGCTGCGCTACGCTGCGGGAGTGGAGCTGAGGCCCAAGTTAATGAATTATCAGGGACGGGCTGTGGCCGTAAAAGGATGCCGCTGTCAAGTTTGAAGTCGCAGTTCCATTTCCGTTTCCGCATTTTAAACGGGCTTCGAAACGGACGAAAGGGCCAAAGCAAATATCGTAATTTATGCTGGGGTCGAGCATTTAAACGCTCGTTAAATGCCCCGTTATCTCCTTTATCGACCCAAAAGTCCCAGTGCAAATTAGTGCGACCAGATTGCTGGCTATACCCGGCACATGGTGACACATTCTCACATGACGCACACATGACCGCAAAGAGCACCTTGAACAGAGAGAGAGAGAGAGAGAGAGAGAGAAAGAGAGCGACAAATGCCTCGCCAGTTGATGATATATTTTTATTAAAGTTTATTTTGTTTTTTACTTTTTAAACCTATCCAATTTACGGCCAGCACTTAACATTTTTGTGTCATAAATTTGGAAGGCAGAACTGACAGCCAAGCCACTGGAGTCCTACCCAGGTCGAGTCCCGGCCGGAGGAGGTGGCGCAAATGTTTTATTACACTCAACGCAGGGCTTTGGTGCGCTCGTACGTAATTTGCATAACCAAGTCTAATATAATTAGAGCCCTAAACTCGTAATATTTGCCGTTGCTGCGCCGCTCATTAAAGCCCTGCAACGGGTAGCCACAATTTAGTCGCATTTCCAGCTGAGCTCCGGCTGAGCTCTAGCTCATTTCTCACACATGCAGTTGCTCTCTTACTGAGGAGTATCTCACGTTCGTCATATGCAATGGAGAGCTCAAAATTTTTGGCGTGTTTTAATTACCCACGAAGACTTAGCTGCGCAAGTTAGATATATATTATTCATTGGCAATGGGAAAAGATGAATTCTTAATCTGTTTCTCAACTTTGTAAGCTCTTGCGCTTAATGAACAAGTCAGCCGGGCGTTGCCAACTGAATAATACTCATTCACGCTGCGTGAAAAAGGGAGTGAGGAAGGAGACAGCACTTTAACTGTCCCGTATCTTAACTCCAGCTCCTAAACAGCTTTACCTGATGTGACACGCCTTCAGTGAGCGTGGACAAACGATTTTGGGCTAGTTCTTGGAAGGAAGTCTGTCGTCAGTAGCGACGAAATTGTTCGGTAGACTGTAGTATAGACGCATAGACAGAATGATGGACGGACGGAGAGAGAGATGGAAGGACAGTTAAATAGATAGACGGATAGATAGGTGTACGGACGGACAGCTGAATGAATAGATAGACAGATGGATTGATAGACGTATGGACGTATGGATTGACGGAGATACGATCAGAAGGACATATTGATAGATGAATTGACGGACGGATAGCTATATAGATGGATATACAAGTTAACAGATGGAGCGAAAGAAGGACAAACAGATTGACAGACGGAGGGATGGACTGACGGGTGGCTAAATAAACAGACTCACCGAAAGACGGATAGGCAGACAGCTAGATAGGTAAATTAGATAGGTAGACAGACTCACGGATTGACGGACGGACAGGCAGATAGATAGACAGACGGACGAACAGACTTACAGACATTAGATAGATGGATGGACAGACGATCAGACGGACATTCTATAAAAAGATCATATAGAACGTATTCAGCCAGAAGTCTTTTCTCTGTTTATATCACTGTAGAGACATGCTGGGCTCCTCACTCATTGACTTCCTATCCCAATGAGCGAGCATTAAGCAGTCAAGTGGACTGAGCTGCACATGTTCCATTAGGAATTACACTGGCGAACTTTTTACAGCCTTTGGCAATTTCCGTTTGTAAATTCTAAAAATACTTTGCCGGCATTTCAATCTTAACGCTCAGCCTTGGCTGCCTTTATTGAAGCTAAAACAAAATATATAAACATAACTATGGAGAAATGCAAATCAAGAGTCTCCATTTGACTTGGACGCCTTACAGGGCTCCGTAATGTGCACCAAGTTGTAGTCGTCGGCTGCTGCCAACTCTGTTGAACAAAGAGAGAGAGAGAGAGAGAGATTTGTGAGCTGCGGGTGTTTTTGGCTACTACCGGCTCTCACCTGGGGCATCTATAGTGCGCCGCATATTGATGGGCATCTCGTCATCGCCGGCACTGATCCGACGTAGGCCCGCCGCCATCCGATCTTTAGCAGCTGCCGCAGCCAGTGCCGCAAACTTGTGTGCGTTAGCCACACGCCTCTCGAACTCCCCCTGGCGGCGGCGGTCGTTGGTGCTGTGCATGACGGTGCGGTAGATCAGGTGCAGCAGCCGAAGGCTGTAGCCATTGTCGAAGACGCGATCCTCCTCCTGATTGCCGGCCAGCAGGTCGTACGGATACAGGTCCGGTTCTGCGGCGTACACCGGGAACCATTTAGTGTAGTGCAACCGTGTGAACCAAAACTTACCCATGTTATTCTCTGTAGCGCTCTTTGCTTCACGGTCGTTTTCAGACGGCTTCATCAGCTGATCACACGACATCTTAATGCAAATGGACGCTGTAAGCAGGAAATCTGTGAGGGGCTCTACGCCAAATGGGTTGCGCTCCACTTACCCCATGCCAAAATCACTAGAAATAGGGAGATCTGCAGACAGAAGCGCCAGTTACACATTTTCGCCTAAAAAAAAATATATATATATTTTGAGCAGAATTAAATTTTGATTTGACTTTCGACTTTGTCGAATATTATTTTGAAATGAAGCTGTGAGTGCTTAGGCTCAAAGGGTGTTTCTCATATTGAGGACTTGACTCGAATCTGCTTACACTACTGATGAACCCATGTGAGCTAACTGAATTATGTCTACATGGGGGGCTCAGAATGATGACAGTCAGCTGCTCAGAGGTCGCTCAAGAGTTGAAACCAAACTTTTGGGTCTGCCTAGAATAAGGGTAAGACCAATTTAGGACTTTTGCAGCTGCATAGATAAGGGTTTTCTGATTGAATCTTTCAATTCAGGAATTTTTCGGGAATTTTCCAACTCCATCTGCAAGGATTTTCTATTTGAATCCCACATTTATAGTTAAGGAATTTTTGAGGACTTTTCCATCTCCATCCTAGTTGGCTAGGAATTATTTGGAAGCTGCAAAACAGCTGCATCGATAAGGATTTTCTAATTGAATCTTTCATCTTCAGGAATTTTTTGGAAATTTTTCCAACTCCATCTGCAGCGATTTCCCAATTGGTTCTCTCATTTAATGTCTAACAATTCTCTGGGACTTTTGCAACTGCATCAGGAAAGATTTCCCGTGGGTTTAACGCAATTTTCCATTCGCCCCTTAAATTTAAAGAGCTTTCACCGTCGATGCAATATGTATGCGCACCGCGATGCTCCAATAGCCAGCTGAAGCGCGCTGAGCCGCCCAGCTGCCACCCATTTGCCTAGCTTGAGGCAGTGTTCGTCCCACAGAGGACATAAGCGCTTGGCCAGCGCATGGCTTGCGGCACGGCCTTTGTGCCACGGCGCGCAGTAACCGTAAACGGGTAACGGGTAACGGCTAACGGATAACGGGCTGTGCAAAGAGCTGCAGCATCGCAGCCGGCAGCATTCGCCACGTGCCATAAACGAGTCGGACGCACAATGCCAAAAAGGTGATGCGGAACAGGGAACACGGTTTGCTGCATCTGCTCCGATGGCTCAACGGCTCCAACGAACACCCTGCTAATCGGCTAATTACAACCAACCAGCGAGCATTATTCGGCAGGCTAACCATACGCATTCCATACACCCACCCAGTTGACGACCAGGTGCATGCGGGTCCGTCCAGCTGCAGTTGATAAGCCACACACGCCGGCTGTCAGCCAAAGGTGGAGCGAGCGCTCGCTTATTGGACTTTCCATTAGGCAACTTCAAGGCCAGCCAAGCTGCCATCCATGCAGCAGAACCTTATCTCTCTGCGGATACCCTGTCTCGGCTCTCGCCAAAGGCTTTTGCATGTGGCTGACAGGTGTCAGACTTGGTGGCCGACAAGAGGAAATCTTGCAGCGATTGCAGGGCATCTGCTGGTCGTGCAGGCCCCCCGTCAATGCTCAACTTAAGTTCTGGCGCATGCAAATCTGTGTTTCCATTAGCAAACATGCGAGCTCTTGGCTTGTGATTATAAACAGTTGAATCAATCCCTGCTAGCATTAAACTCAACTCCGAGAATCATCTAATCACTTAGACACGGCCCCACCACAGCCGCTCCCCCCGGACACGCTCAGCTCAAAGCCATTGGATTCAGAGCACACACACACAGAAGACTTTATGCCATACACATGTACAGTTATGTGAGTGCTATGTCAGAAATGATGATTTATAGCACTCCACATTGAGTCGCATTTAAAAGCGCCTTTGCCTTTGCCTTTGCCTTTGCCTTTGACTTGCTACAGCGAAATGTTGTGCCTCATGTTGACTTGCCCATATTTGTTATTCTTTGCTGTTTCGCTTTCTTTTTGGCCTTCCCTACCCACTTCTCCCCACTGTTGCATGTACAGCGTTTTTAAATTGCATGCAAATATCAGCAGAAGCACAAAGGAGGAGTTCCATATATTTAGTATATGATTTGCATGGCATTACGGAACCTCTAGGACTCAACGACAATGGGAATTTGGGTTATGTTCAGAAGCAGACGTACCGGATGACATCAAGTATATGTAAGCTGTATTTGAATGGCAAGCTGAATCGGTCAAGCCACGGCCGTCCATTGCTTTACCGTGCATTCGTCCGTGCGGCCATTCATTCCGGCTTCTATCCCACCTTCTATTCCTCCATACATCACTCTATCCGTCCATCTGTCGCTCTTTAGAAGAGTAGAATGTTGGGAATGGCAATGGATATACCCTAGTCAAATCATAGTCAAACCCTAGTCACATCCTAGTACTTACTTGAGCATGGTTCGAGCCGGGAGTCATATTGATCTCTATAGACCTGCTCTATATTACTTTACGGAATACATAAGGCTAATATATATATATGTATATCTACCTTTGTTCACTTTCAGCTGATGGATACAATCACGGCGGGAGCAAGCGTCGCCTGTTCGGCTCGTGCGACGGCCGACGGCATCTCTATTGCATGCGCAGTGCTTCGGTCAAGTCGGTGCGACAACAGCAGCAGCAGCAGCAGCAGCAGCTCAGCGTGTCCGGCGAATGCTGCGGCCGACTGCAGCGAATGACCACCATGAGGCAGCAGCAGCAGCAGCAGCAGCTGTACCTGAGCTCAGCCAAGGATGGGGAGAGGCGTAAGTCGTTGTCCACGCCCAGCTTGCGCGTCACGGAGGCGACGCTGCGCAGGTGAGTGCCACTGAGAGCCACTTGAGAGCGCTTCAGCAGCTGTCTAAGGTTTCGATGCGTTTGCCCGCAGATCGAATGAGAGCAAGAGCCTGGAGAGCAAGAAGCGCGTGGTGAAGATGCTGTTCGTGCTGGTGCTGGAGTTCTTCATCTGCTGGACGCCGCTGTATGTGATCAACACAATGACGATGCTGATTGGACCCGTGGTGTATGAGTATGTGGACTATACGGCCATTAGCTTCCTGCAGCTGCTGGCCTATTCCTCCAGCTGCTGCAATCCGATTACCTATTGCTTCATGAACGCCAGCTTCCGGCGCGCCTTTGTGGACACCTTCAAGGGCATGCGGCTGTGCAATGGGGGACGTTTCGGGTTCTGTCGTCGGCGCTCCAACAACAAGACGAACTTGTCCGTGGCCGGTAATTCGATTGCGCTGGCCAATTCGGTGATGTCTAGCCACACCATACTGGAGAGTCCGCGACTCTGAGGCAGTCGACGTCAGCAGACGTCAATGAAGCTGCGTTCGCTGAGAGATAGAGATAGAGATAGGGATAGGGATAGGGACAGGGATGTGCGTGTGGGCAATGGCACGAACGAGGGGCTAATGGAGACGGAGTCGCTGTAGAGTAGACTAGACCCCTAGAACTATGTATGTGATGTGCAAGAAACTGAAACTGTGGTTGTCAACGATTCTACTCCAAGTAAGTTGTGCTTTGGCATGGATGAACGAGATATACATATGTATATGAATATGTGCATATATATATATTGGGTTTCAATGCGTGAAACCAACTAAACTCTATTTGTATTATTAATCTGTCTTTTATTGTAATATCTAATTGTTATATGTAAATTGTTGGACTTATCCTGGCAGCGTTTCAGTGTTTATACAAATGTCTTTTTTTTTATATATATATATGTATGTATAAAATATAATTACTATATATATATACTATATACGCAATCAAGAGTAAGAATAATCGACAATTTTAAAGATTCAAATCTATTTGAAAACCAATTTATTATAGCCGTAAGCAAGATCAAGTCGAACTAGAAATTGCATTTGACAAGTGCATAAAACTGTTTACTTGAAACTTCAACAACCGCAAAAGCCCACAAAGTATTACGAAAGTAAACTAAATATATGTATGAATCAATGTATTTAAACAGAGTGAAAAAAAAAGAAAACGGAAACAAAGAAAAATCTCTTAGATCTTAAACAGAATATATTCCTTCTTGGGGGCGAACCCAAAAACCAAACCTTGGCGCGTTTCAAACCGTCCGTCAAAACTATTTGTCAAGTTAGCTTAGTGTTTCGAGATTTTTGTCGTAACTTCCAGGCGAATTAATTTACATTTAAGTAGAGCTGGTTCACGTTTCTGTGTGACTCGCGCTTAAGATGCGAAGTTCGAGTGTCGCAAACAATGAATTTCCAAATCAACTAAATAATTGTAGTACCTATACATACATACGAGCATCAGAAGATATTACCGCATATATATATGTGTATGAATTACGTCTGCGTGTTAGCGAGTTTCAATATTTTCACTTCAGTACACCTCAACGAACTTACGAAGTGCAAATTCAGCAATTCAAATGTAAAATAGCAATAAATGTGTTTTATGAAAATACCAAAAGCGCGATTTATTCCGGGGCATACTTTTAGGCTCGGCTCTGTAAGGTCGGTGGGGCGGGCAGCATTCGCAGAGAATTAATTCGAGCACTCATGAGCCATGACTGCCTGCCTGCCATTGATTGCCCATTTGAAGTTAATGAGCAGCGACGCGTCGTAGCTCAGCTCAAGTTGCTGTGCGTGTTGGCTGGTTAGCCGCCTGTCCTGGCCATGTTGGCCACGTTAGCCACGTTGGCCATGTTTGGCTGCAAACGCTGATAGACAAAGGCAGCGTCAGTGCCATAAATAATGCCCAGTCGACAGGATGTGTGGCTAGATGCTCTCTCAAAGCACATGCTTATGCCAGCAGCTCTGGGTGCTCGAGTGGGTGCGAGCCGAAATCAATTACCGTCTGACCGCATGGGTCTGAGCTCTCGCTCTCTCTCTCTCTATCCCTCTCTCTTTCACACAGTGCAGTTGCTTTGCGAGTGGCGTTGAAAGGGATAGCTGCCAAATGCTAGCTCATTGATTACGTTGATGGACGATTAGAAATCGAGAGAGATAAGGCGACGTGACGAATCATTTTAATGGAAATGGATTTGTTTTCCATTGCCCAACAATGGGAATATGTTCTTCCAATTACTGTTTATTAGACTGAAAGTAACTGCAAATATTTTTGGTATGGCCAATGCAATTACGTGGCAAAAGACATGGCTTGGCTTACTTAAGCTAATGAGAATCGCATAGAGGGCAAGAGAGAGAGAGAGAGAGAGGGAGAGGAAGAGTCAGCGATGTGTATATGGATGTGTCAATGGGAACTGGAATGTGCGACTGTGGATTTTTATGAAACACAATGAATGATAATGAATAGCTCGATTCGAAATGGCATTACAAATTTCGTTTATTCATTATGATGAAATATGGATTTATATCGATTTGTATGTGTGCAAATGAAATGATTTATCGATAAGACATGATAGATAATTTTGCAAATGAGGATTCCTGGTAATATATAATGTCATCTGAGCTAGTATATGCACATGTATATATATATAGCATAAAACTTATATTTAATCCATATCTGCCACGCCCCCAAGTATTCTGCAAAGTTGTATATCAAAGGATTTTGATTATGCTCATTAGTAATAATATGTAAAATATATGGCTTTCAGATTTTTGTTGATATATACTATATAAGACAGATAGCTTATATAAGTTCTTCCTGGGACATGACATATATATGATAGTTTTTCAAGGGATCTATATAAACAACATATGTATATGTATTGTGTATCATAATATGTATAGATTATATAGATTATCGATAGTTGTATGAGGATGTCATGAGAGACATGGGATCTATATTATAAAACACACACACACACACACCCTCAACTTGTTTAGTTTCTATGCCCATAGATAAATTAAAATCATATTTTTATGAGAATCGCATAGAACTATGGGCCTACTCATTGGCTATGCACGTCTCTTCTATGCAATTCTCATGAATTTATGTTCTCCGCTCGCTCGATTGCTCTAGATATAGCCAGATGGAGACATTTCGAGCAGCTTCCGCTCCACTTGATACATAGGCATATGCAATAAATAGATGGGGCCGCGTCGTGCAATATCCTTTGTGGGCGATCATATTTGGGGCACTCGATAAAAGCTGATTGTTTGCTGATGGAAACAGCTAGAAGCGTACCCTTGTGTGCGTTTCTGTTTGTGTTTTGCTGTTTATTAATAGGCCAGGGCCTGCTTGGGGCCATGCTTGGGGCCATGAATGGCAGCTGCCGCTGTCGAATCGTGGTGTATTCCATTAGCACATTCGTCCCTCGATTTGTCACAATTGCAATGGGCCCATTTGCTGCGAGGCCCCCCCCCCCCCCTCCCCCGCAATCAGAGTGGAGCGCGCGCGCGCTCCAGCTGACGTCAGCTGGCCAAGTGTCCTTAGCCGTTCTGCCATGCCGTTGTTGTGGTTGTTGGTGTTGTTGTTGTCGTTGGCCGGGGCTACGTGACAATTACCACAGTTATTACACGTAATGAGTACAGCCACAGCATGCAAACAAACAGAGGCTGTGCGTGGCACTAAGCGAGGGGCGTGCGCGGGGGGCGTGGGGGCCGAAGACAAAGGCGCACGACGCGACGTCAGCAATGGGAATTATCTAGTATTTGTTTTCGCTGCGATACGACGCCCAGCTGCACGCTGATGAAACCTTCTTGGAATTGTAATCAGATCACGGCCAGCAAGCACTTGAAGCACCTGCAGTATAGATGCCACGTCAGACAGACAGGGCGAGAGAGAGGGAGATGGGGAAAGAGAGACGTTCAGGAAGATCGCAGTCCTTGGCTCAAGAGCGACCCAGTTTTCGTATTTTTGTTTTTCTTACCTGAGGCAGCTGTGCGAATTCCCAAGCAATTCAAATTCAAATAAACATGCATAATGCTCCACTTGTATAAATGGCACCCGTCCCCTCGCCTCTGCCCCGCACCATCTGCCGCACAGCAAGCCGTTCCGGTTGACATTAAAATGGCCCATTCGTTCCCAGCAACTGCATTAACTTATTTATTTATTAAGCATTTATTGCTAGCGGCATGCCCATAGACACAGTCACAGCCTGCCACAATCTGTGTGGCACGCACTCGCCCCCAGCACCCAGCACTCAGGTGCGCCCAGATGCTCTAACGGAAGTGTGCTCTGCTCGAGGCTGGAGAGCCTGGAAGTGCTGCACCAGGACTGGGCCTAGGAATGAATACTAATTAAAGGGCTGGCCCAAACACACATTTCCGTTGCCCGAAACTAAAAGGCAATTATTAATAAATTATATACATTTGTTAAGGTATATACATACATGTATATATATATATATATATATATATATATATATATATAATTTTTTTCTCATATACCATGTACAATAAACGTGCTGAAAGCAAGAAATGAAAACAAAACACAAAAGTTTGGCATGCCGAAATTTAAATACCCTAATACACAAGAGTGTTGCTTAGTTTGAGAACAAGTTTGTTTGAAATACAGAAAACTTTTACATCTATTATTGCTATTATATATTGTTGCATTCAGTGTCATGTGGTCTTCATATAATTGTATTTCTATTTTTATTTTTATTTTCCAAAATTCTATAAATTGAAGTTCACTTGCAAATATAATCAATAAGTTATGGACATATCAGATTTACCAAAATTGACAATGATTTCACTTGTCGTGAAGATCACCTGCTGAAAATTTCATTGAAATCGGTTTAGTAATACAGAAGATATTCAGAAAATTGACAAGCAGCGTGGCAATTTCTTTATAAATTATAAGCACACATTTGAGAATTCTCTACTATTCTAGAAATTCGAAGTTATCTCTCATGATGATGGCCAACATGATGGGCATACCCGTTTGCTCCAAGGTCAGGGTATCTCCTAGTCAGTCTACGCTTGACTACCTTTGCACCATAGAACTGGACTACTATGGGCTCGCTCATCTGTGCGCTTCATAAGAAAAGCGTAATATCATTAGCAAAGTGTATTATGGGCATAACAACAAGAGGTCAGTGTACGCGCGCTCTTATGTAATTGGCAGACTGTAAAGGGAGCAGGGCAAAGGAATGGGGCGGAGCTGAAGCTAAAGCTGAGGCTGTGGCTGCGGCTGTTGCTGCGGCTGTTGCTGTTACTGTCGCTGGGCAGTCGATTACGAAATTTACGAATTGAATTCATATATATGTATGTGCATACATATATACCGTTTTTTTTTCTTCATTTTGTAGCTATTTTAAGCTCAACAGCAAACTCTTATAAGCGAACAATTACTTGAGTTATTGAAGGCGTTAAGCGAATGCCTAACTGTGCATGCGCCTGTTGCCCATCAAGTATACGCACGGAGGGCCCGTAAGGCAACGGCATGGCGACCTTGACCAGCTTTTTTTTTTTGTATTTTCTGTTTTCGGTTGATGTTGTTGTTGCTGCTGTGATTTTGTTAATCGTCTTCGATGGCAAACGGCGGCCGCTTGAGACTTCAGACTTGAGACTCGAGACTCGAGACTTGAGACTTGAAGGCGGATTTGCGCAACGGACGCGCCCTTTTTGCCCAATTATACAATTGCGACGCCGTTACTTGAATTTCGCTGTTCGCTATCCGCCGCCATCCGGCGACTCGACTTCAGTTGAACGGGTTATTCGTATTGTATATTAATTATGCTGTTTATCTGTCGCAATTTTTGAAACGTGGCTCGGCTATTTGGAGAAGTTTTGCGGCTCATTTCATGCAGTTGACCTTCGTGCGCAGCGAAATTAGTTGGCGACTTCATTTGGCTTCGTTTTATTTATCATTTTCTTAATACATATAAATTTTATTTCATTTTATTTTATTTTTATTTTTTTTCCCATACTTGCAGCTTGAATTTTAAATGCCTGCAATTGTAATTTAAGCGTGGTGAAAGTTTCTTTATTTTATTTTAATTTATTTTGCTGTTATCGTTGAGCCTACCGCAAAGAAAAGGCTTAAAACGATTTCAGAAACAGTAACACAGCTGCAATGATTGAATAACTGCGCGTAAGCGAAATCTTAACAATAATTACAATTTGTTGTAGTTCGTATGGGTCTCACGCGAGCAGCGAGCGCAGAGCGCCCTCTGGCGGCAGCTCGCCTGATGTTTAGCCAAGAACAGAACCAGCCGCTGGGCACATTCTTGAATATTTTCCAAGCGAAATGATCGTGTTATTATGAGAAATATGAAATATACACACGAGTCGAGAAAACTGTTGAATTTTGCTTTATGCTCAGCTCTTGCTTAATGTTGCCTTTAAGATATATGTATAATAACTAATAGAAATTAAATCACGTTTAGGGTCCAAATAAGACTGCTCGACTAGCTACTGAGCCCTTGAAGAAGAGCTGATATTCTCATAATTCATATATGCAAACACATACACGTGCGCACCTGATTTTTGATAAGGTTCGAATTAGCTATAGTCTCTATTCTCTAATAAGTTTACATACACATTTTCATCAGATCTCAAGAAGCACGCAATTAAATGATTTTCTATTTAGTTATATAATTCACTACTAGTAGTAAAATGATAAGCATTTGATTGTTGTTACTATAAGTAGTAGTAGTATATATGGTATACGTAGTTTATATAATAGTATTTATAGTATAAACAGTTTGCATATAGCATATATAGTACACTTAGTGAAGAAATGATTTTCCTTGCACTGGCTGAATTGCAATTAATCGTCTATATACGCTATAAAAGTCATTGGTCTAGCGATTTATATTATAGTCAATATCAACAGCGAATCGCCCTCCTTATCAATATGAATATAATGAGCAGCGCTCACCTGTCAGGCCGTTCTATGCCCCAGTACAAATTCGTTACAAATTCGTATGAAAAAGATTAGGTCGTAATTGGCACTCATATGAGAATTGCATTTGAATGTAAAATGAAATACATAACACGACTACCAAATACCCTACCTCGCCCATTGGCAATTTGTTTAGAGTATACCCTTCCTCTTATTCGACAATGTCTATAGAATCGATCGATCAGGGCATTTATAAGCTAAAGCCCATCTCTTATGTTTCAAACTTAGTGGAGATAGTCCTAAAGTGGTTTCCCTGAGCGAATCTATGTACCGAATTTCGTGAATCTACGAAATATGCCAACATTTGTTATCGATTTCAATCGATTTGTACATTTGTAGATCTAGCTACCTTAGATCACATATAAACAGAGGGACTTTTAGGGGCACGGACTGGTGGATTTTCCATTTTCCAATGGGTTCAGATGAGACAAATATTATAATCACAATGAATCAAATAATATACGAGTAAATATAATTGAAACAAATCTAAAAAGGTTATTTGAATGGTATTGGATTGCCGAGTTTATAAATGATAACATGACAAAAACAAAAAAATGAGAATGAAGCGAACAATTCATTGTTTATTTGTTTGGTTTTGTTTTATTCACTGTTGCCTAATATTAAAAACAGTTCTGTACGTAAAGCACGTTCTCAGCTTGCTATGATATGATATGATATATGATCGTGTGAGCTGGCCAGTCCAAAGAGTTGATGCATAGTTTTCGCTGAATTACCGTATAGTCATTCACGGTATCGAGTCGGAGGCATAGCACACCGTGAAATCATGATATTCGCCATTGTTCGTGACAATGACCCACGCCAGAATGGCCCATCCGAGTACCGAGTGCACTCAACACCCAACTTATTATTATTATTATTGCTTTTGGTTCCCAAAACACATGAAAACGGAAATGTTTTTCTGCTGCGCTCGGCATTTGGCTGCAATCGCTTTCGACTTTGCTTCAATTACGTTCCATTCAATGCTGTTGCTGGGCCAATAGAAGCAACAACAAGAACAGAAAAAAAAAAACCAATCTGATAAACAATTGTTGAATAATATTTGTGGAGCACTCGGTTTTTCTCAGAATCAAGTTCGGTACGGCTAACTATATGAGCTAACGATTCCCAGTGATTCCAACTAAAAAGAGGATATTCTATAGATCGTTATGGGGACTACTAAGTAGATTAGTAAGTGCAGGCATAATACACAGAGACCTTAACAAAGGAAAAGGGGGAACGATTCAACCCTCTACATATTCCCGTTAGGTTGAACTAAATTAAATTACTGTCCATCTATATTACCCAAAATCATACAAAACCACCTTAACATGACTTACAATGCTATAATGTAATGTAAAAAAAAAGAAAAGCACGAAAACAAACAATTTATTTAGATTATTTCAGTCGGGCACTACCGACTGTCAAATACCTATTTGTTGAATAATTTTTTCCTAAAGGAGTTTGGAGTTCCCCTAGGTATAGATAGGAAAATGGATAAAAAGTGTATTATACCAATACCCTCATTTCCTTTCCTGGATAAAAGACATTTTGAAACAACAAAGTTTTCCTTAAGCACCTTGGATTACTGGAAAAATTGAGTTCGCTGCTGTAATGAACTGTCCCATTTGCATAGAAACTTCTCTTGGACTTGAGACTCTGAAATATTTTGAATATCTGATTGAGTAACATAATATATTCATATGGCTATTTCCACAGAACTATAAAGCACTCATGGGAGTGAAATGATGCTAACGCAAATCGGCGAAAGGAATGCTCGGGGGGGAGAGATCTATAGCAATTATCTGGATAGATCAATAGAACGCTGCGACGCGACTCATTTGCATGGTGTTATTTGTGATACCAAATAGGTCAATGGACATGAAAACAAGAGTAACCTTGAATACCAATTCCGGAGCTAACAGAATGAAAACATAAACACTTGGGAGACGACGCGTCAGAAAAACACGCTAGAATCTTGCCACAAACTAAACTACAATGGAGGGAGGCGGCGGCAGGGAATCCATAATCGATGTGACCAGCACGCGGTCTCTCTGTGATGCTCTTACGAAATTTATTAATATATTTGTTCTTTGTGTGTGTGTGTGTTTTTTTTTTTTACAAAAATTTCAATGAATCGGTTGCTATGACGGCAATCGTATCAAGTGGGCGGCTGAGGAGGAGCTGGAGGTGGTGGAAGAGGGGGGAGCGGGAGAGAGGCACGGGTCTCTGCGTAGGCCCAGCTACGGTTCATTCAAAGAACATGGCAAAAAACCCAAAGACGTTTCAGTCATGTCCAATAAAGCGCAGCTGGCGCACGAGTTCATGGCCAGCGGGAGCGGGACTGACTCGGCTCGGCTCGAGCTCAGGCCTGAGATGGGGCTCGTAATCCGGAAATCTACGCGCTTGTCTCATTCACAGGTGGCCCAACAGCAGCTAGTCTCGTTTTTTTTTATTTTTTTATTTTATTTTAATTTGATTTTTTCTTAATAATGATTTCATTTGGCTTTAATTTGATTGGCATTTGGTGTGCTCTTTGTGTTCTAGAACAGGAATATGAATATCAAATAGAATTTCATTTGTTTTGATAGAATTTGCATTGTTTTGTGCGCCATTATAAATGCAGATATTTATTTTCGTATTTTCATAACATTTGCCAATTGACGCAAGCCGAAAGAATCTTCGAAACAGAAGCGCGCGGCTTACAGAGGAGCTCTGGAATATTTAAATTTATGCTCGAGGAAGTGGCGCACTACTAGTTGGGGCTAAAAGCGAAATACGCTCAATGTGCGCCACCCCAGCGGTGCTAGCCGCTAAGCGAGGTGGTTGAACCCCCCTTGGCACAAACACACACACGCGCACTCACACATGGCCACAGAGAGAACACGCTCTACGCACACACACACACACACACACACGCACGCACACACAGACAGTGCTTGAGCCAGGCCTGCAGCAGCTGCTTGATTCCAGCCTGGCTCTGACTCGGGCTCTGTCTCTGGCTATGGCTATGGCGCAGTAGCAGCAAGAATGCTAAACGAAACCGCTCGAGTGACGAGAGACGCGAGCCGCGAGACTTGTGGACGTCGCGCGGGGGGTGGTTGGGGCCAGATGCTGGTTCTGCTGGCGTTTAGCTGGACGAAGGGGTGGCGGGGGCGGTGCTGGTGCTGGTGTCGGTGTCGGAGCATTGGTACGAGAGGTTGGCCGAGCTGTCGCTGGGGACTGGAGATGTCAGCGTACGCGCTCAAGGTTATGGCTATGGTGACGAGACGACGCTCTGGCTATGGCGCATCGACTGACATTATATAATCGCCGTCGCAGGTTGAGCTCATTTGGCCATTTTAATGAACGCCTCTCGGACAATGGGGGGGGACTCGGACTCCGACTCGGACACCGACTCAATCTCAATCTCAGTCAAAGTCTCAATCTCAGAATCAGAATCAGATTCAGAATCACAGTCAGAGTCAGACTCAGAGTCGGTCTTGGACTCGTCGTACTCCGACTCGGACATGTGTACATCGCATGCCGTCGCCGCCGCCGCCTACAAAGTTCATTGCTACCTAGAGCTTGGCGCGAAAACTAAAAATGAAAACACGTTGTATCCGCATCTCATAAATACGCATATGCTTAAAGTCGAGCGAGATGGGTATAGAGTGGGTGACCGAAAGACAGAGAGAGAGAGAGAGAGAGAGGGGGGGTCGGATTGATACTCATCATTTGTGTGTAGGGCTCATGGCTCAGGGGATTCTGATTAACTGATTAGCTGATTAGCTGGCTGATGATGCTTAGGGGGGAGCCATCGACGAGTCAGCATGAGTCAACTGGCGGCCCGGCCGGTGTGGCAACAGGTTGTATTACTAGCTGGTGGAGCAGGGGGCGGAGGGGCTGGCGCGAGGCCCTTTAACTGCCAATATTGTTAATCATTTGTTGTTATGCAGAAGCTCATAAACAATAACAGAAACAACAACAACAACAAAACAGAAACAGAAGCAGAAGCTGAAGAAACGTAAACAGAAAACGAAATGTCGCAGTTTTTTTTTTGTTTTGTTTTTTTTTTTTGTTTTCAGTTTCAGTTGGGCCCTTAGAACTAACGGGCTGAGTCTCAGTCACCCTTCCCGGCCTCAGTCTCTCTCTCTCTCTCTCTCCTTCTCTCTCTCTCTCTCTGTCTCTGTGACTGTTCCCCTCTGCCTCTCCGCTTCGCTGTCGATTCCGTCAGTTTAATGAACCCGCCTCGGACAGCAATACGCACATTCTTCGCATATTTTGGCGCGTGAATCTGAATGTCAGCGCATCGAGCCGACTGTTGCTATCCCCTACGCTCGCTGCGCAGTTGGCGCACATCCAGCGCCAGCTCCAGTTACATAATGCCCAAGCAGAATATATGCATATATGTATATTTTCCCGGTGGAGTTCAATGAATTGCCAACATTTTCACACGTTAGCCAAAGGCTTGAATGCTTTTGCATTTTCTTTAATTTATAATTTTATTATTGCTGTTTTTGATACCCTGCACTTGAAGAGGAATGAAAGGGGGAGTTTAACGAGGTTGATATATGGATATATATTTTTGGAATTTAAGAACTTTTGAGGTTAACCGAATTTTATTTATATATAAAAATTATGTTGTAACTAAGAGTCTATCAAAATAAAAAATAAATAAATAAAATGGAAAATAAGTTTAGAAAATTTGTAGATTTCCTGAAATATATATATAATTATTTGAATGTAATACTTTTTTTTTAATAATTATGATTTAAGAAACTTGCTCTAAAAATTATACAAATTTAATTTAGGCAAAAGTTACTATATATGCATATTACAAGGTATTTAAAAGTCAAGAAAACTAAAAAACAAATAAATAAAAATAGGAAAAACCCAAGCAAATATATCATCTCTATTAAATTCCGCAACTGCAATACTTCAAAAGTCTCTCCAGAATTCTTTTCAACTTTTACAGGGTATCTGGCTGTGCGCTGGCTACGAAAAGTCACATGAGAACCAAAGGAATAACAAAGAATTACATTTTTGCAGACATGCATATAGGCTATATTCGCTGAGGTTGGCATCTCTGGAAACGGCTATGAATCGACTTGGCTTACGTAAACAAGAAATATGTTATGTTGTTCAAGATCTGTTGAGGGCATCGGATTTCGTCGGCTCTGGCCAGATACTTACTACGTAGTAGTATTATAGTCCATATAGACACCTGCATTGCCGTGTCCGCAACAACACCGAATTCACATTTATAATCTCGCCCAACTATCGCTCTCTGTGTGTATAGGAAGCACTAACCGTGCGATTAGATCACATTCGACTCATATGTGTACGTACGTACTGCAATTGCTAATCAAATACCTGAGCGTTCATTGACCCCGTACGTGTTAAAGACTTCCCATTGCATACTGTGGCCATACATACATAAATGGATGCGGAAATACTATATATATATATGTATGTATATATGTGTCTATCTATATAGAAATTGACGACCAACTGCATAAGCTTTGGGCAGAGGGACGGTCGTGTAGCGCATCGGCGGTACGTTAAGGCCGAGACGCAGCTCTCGCGAGTCGTCGGATTCGTATGCTCGATAGCTGTGAAATTCTTAAGACGTCTCGAGTGGCGGCGGCTTCTTTTGCGTCGTCACGACATCGATTTGTCAGCTCGAGTTCGAATTAATGAGTTTTCAAGGCCAAAAGGATGAGCGACAATAGAGTGCGAGCGAGATGGTATACGGCGTGAGCAAGACAGCTACATACATACATATATATCTGATAGTTGCCGAATAATAAGTAGCTAGAATTCCGTGTATCGGAATGGACAGAGACAGACGGACGGAGGGACGAACGGACGGACAGTCGGAAAGATTTATTTTTGTTTTCGTCGTAAATTTCATAATATTCTATTCTTTTCCATAAACATTCGCATTTCCATTCCCGTTCCCGTGCCCACACCCGCTCCCTTTCCCGGCCCAGTTCGGATCGTGGCCAAAGTCTCAAATCGCTGGCCGGCACCAGGCTAGCACTACGCGCTTAGATCTGCTCTTGCCGCCAATTCTTCGCTAGATTCTGCGTTGTCATGTGGCTCGACGTTGTTTTTTTGTTTTTCTTCTTTATTTTCGCCTCGACATTTACTGAATGTATCTTATTTTGTTTTTGTCTGTTTTTGTCTTCGGTTTTTTGTTTTTGCCTTTGTTGTTTTCGATTTTGTAGCAGGAATTCACAATTCTGTTTTCAAGTTCAAGAGCACGCACACACACACACACACACACTCACACACGCACACGACATGAAAGATGGGCCTGTCACCGAAACTATTTACGATACTTCTCAGGCTTAGGACTATTTTACGCATTCTTTTGCGTAGATTATTGGGGAATAGATAAACAAAGAAATAATATTGTTTACACCTTGCGAGCCCACAGATATGCATAAAATATTGAAACAAACTAGAAATCAATTGAAATTAAGATTCTTGTTTACGCCTAGCACAGCAAACGCAAGACCCTCTGATGTAATCTGCGCAAAAGTTGGTAGATGCATCAGAGCTGGCGATGCGGGAAAGTCTTTTCATTATCATTAGCATTGTCATTAGCAATGTCATTAGCATTGCCATTAGCAATGTCATTAGCCATTCGCATTTACGCTTCCATTTTCATAAGCATTATCATTATCAAATCATTAACGTTATCATTATGATTAGCATTGTCATTAGCATTCTCAGCATTGTTATTAGCATTCTCATTATTGTCGTTTACGTTACCATTTTCATTACACTTATCATTATTATTAGCATTGTCATTAGCAATTCTCATTAGCATTGTCATTATCATTGTTCATCATAATTAGCATTTATTATCTTCATCATTATAATTGTCATTAGCGGTCATTATGACCCGTTTAGTTTCAATTTCCGTTACAATTATCACTATCGCATCATCATTATCCTTATCATTGTCATTATGACAATTTCCCATTCCAATTTCGTGGAAAATCGTTATCTTTGCCATCATTATTATCAGCCCCTCTATATATGTACCTGTAAAACTGTACAATAAAAACTTTTTCCATAACATATAGCGAGTAAACATATATTCTAACTTGCGAATCTTTTGCCTCGTAGTAAACAAGCCAAAATAGATGTTAAATAAAAATAATAAACAATGCAAATTGCTTTATTTAAAGTGGGTTTTTTGTTTTTTGTTTTCTTTCGTTAATTGCTTAACAATGTGCGCATGCACTTTTTCCAATAATTATTGGATCTATAAATAATTAATGACTTAGAATGACATGAATAAATTAAGCAACGAATAATTCTATACACTTTTTATTATTCTGCGAAAAGGAAACAAATATCCGAGAATAATTAATTGTGGAATATTTATTGTTATATCGCATATAGAAAAAGAATAGAAAGTAAGCGAAATCCATTCAGTCGAGCTGGTTTTCTCGGTGCAACTTCCCTCCCGACTGAATTAAACTCTTTTGTTTTGTTATTTGTTCGGTTTATTTGAGTTTTGTTGTTGTTGTTGTTGTTGTTGTTGTGTTTCGCTTGTCGGCTAATTTGTTATTTATTGCAAATGTGTGCGAACCTGCACACAAAAACACAGATAGACATACGTATGTATGTATGAATGTATGTATGTAGGTATATTCTAAGCGTGAACATGCTTTGCTATGCATGCAGAGACATGCACACACCTGAATGCATACCTGCCCGTGCCTGTGTATGTTAGAGTATTTTACAAATGGTGCTTTGTTTGGCCGCTCAAGGTCGCGCCATAAAAAGTGTGCAAAAACAATTCTAAATATTGCATCACGAATGCGAATACACACAGAGAGAAAACGTTAAGCAACACGTGCCGCAAAATTCTCAGAGCGAACCCCGAACACTCTATTGCTGCCGATGCCGATACAGATGCAGCTCAGGCTGAATTGAAAAACAGATGAGATTTTCGTAATGCCATATTAATATCAATATGAGTGGCATTAGCAATAGCATTGGCACCAGTATTAGGATTTCGATTGACATTATGATAAGTATTAGTATTAGCATTAGCATTCGCTTAAAAAGGGCATTAGAACTCACTATATCACAATGATTAGCATTAGCATTAGGATAACATTAACGTTGGCGTTATTGTCATTAGCATTAGCATTAGCATTCTCATTAGCATTAGCATTAGCATTAGCATTAGCATTAGCATTAGCATTAGCATTAACATTAGTATAAGTATTAGCATTAGCATTGTAATCAGTATTGTAATCAGCACTAGCATTAGCATTAGGATTAGCATTAGCATTAGCATTAACATTAGTATTAGCATTAGCATTGTAATCAGCATTGTAATCAGCATTAGCATCAGCATTAGCATTAGCATTAGAATTAGAATTAGCATTAGCATTAGCATTAGCATTAGCATTAGCATTAGCATTAGCAATAGCATTAGCATTAGTATTAGCATTAGCATTAGCATTGGCATTAGCATTAGCATTAGCATTAGCATTAGCATTGGCATCGGCATATGCGTCAGTATTAGCACTAGCATTACTTATCATGGGCAGGCGATATGGATAACTAATGGATAGTAAAATAGTCAAATGGAAGTTGTACAAAAAAAAAAAAAAAAATGATCCCCGACTTAGAGCAGTGATCGAATAACAGTGCGCAGTAAGACAGGACTTGGATTGTTCATTCGTCAATAAATAACACCTGAATAGACATAAATCGTATACCAGAACCAGAAGAGAAACAGTTTGAAATGTTCCCATCTTCAGTTTGTGTTGTTGCTAAAGTTCCTGAAAACAATCTTCGGCACTCGTAGAGAGTATTATGCATATAAGGCATGGATAAATGGATATGTGAATATATTAAAAAAATTCGTTATTTATATCTGCTATCTGTGTGTGTGTAGATAATTGCGGTATTTATATTAATGACTAAATTTTGTATATTTCAGTTTCGAAACGCGTATTAATTAATGGGCCATTCGTTTGCTGTCTATAAGTGCAATCGCAGTTGGGCGGATATGCTGACGTTATGACGGTTGTGCTGCCTTTGCCCCTCGCATCAGAGATTCAGATTGAGATTGAGATTGTGATTGAGATTGGGATTGGGATTGCGATTGTGATTGAGATTGAGATGTGGCAAACCAGTTAGTTATTACCTGTCACCGGGTTCGTCTGGGACTGCGCAGTGAGTCTCATTCGCCTTTGCCTCTAAAACTGAAACGAAACTGAAACTGAAACGAAACTGAAATCCAATCCGACACTGTCTCCTGTCTGAGTGGCCGTGGCACCGGCTCTGGCACTGGCTGTGGCTCTGCCTCTGGCTGTGGCTCTCTGTCAGATCTCTGGCGGCATATTTCTGCACTGACTCATGTCCGGTATCCTTGGCTGACTGTACAAGCGGTAACTATTTCAGTTCACATTCTGGGGCTTGCCTAGTCAGTCATTAGCCTTTTGGCAGCAGTTCCTGGAAACTTCGCCGGCCGCTCAACAATGCGGCCGCTGCTGACACCGGCCTCTGCTTTGGCTATAGATCTGTGTGTCTGGGCCAATGACCGCTTCCAAGGCCGCGTGCGCAGTGCACAGTTTTCCTGTTCTCGATTTTCATGATCAGTCTGTCAGTGTGTGTGTGTGTGTGTGTGTGTGATCCTTAAGTGCACAGAGAGGGAGGGAGATGGAGAGTGAGAGAGTGAGTGAGTGAGTGAGTGTGCATGGGTAGTTTGTTGTCCTGCGCTGCAGCGGGTGCGTTGACCCAACGGCCATTGTCGTAAGTGCTTTGGTTTTTTTTTTTCGTTTTTGATTTTGATTTCCTAGAGGCCACGTCAGCAGTTGCCTGCCACATGCAGCATCCTAGTTCGGCAGCTGTTGCCAGTTCAATGACTCGACTAGCTACTCCTCTGTGCGGCTGTACGACAACAGTTGCTGCTGCCTAGTGCAGTTGCTATAGTTGTTGCTGTTGCTGTAGTTGTTGCTGTTGCCATGTCGCAATCTTAACTCCTGGCTTGATTATCTTTTGCTTCTGCTCACTCTCCCTCTCTCTCTTTCTCTCTCTTTTACTCTCTCGCTTTCAGCCCTGTTTACACATTTGTGGCGCGTGATTTTGGCCACAGCCTTGAAGCTACCAGCTTCACATTTGGCATTTGAAGCTCTGGGTTTTTGTGTTTTTTTGTTGTTTATTAAAGCTGCTGCTGCGCCGAAACATTTGTCTTCTAGTATATTTCAGCTCTGGCTCTGGGAATGAGAACGGGAAAGGGAACTGCGACTGCGACTGTGCTGCACTTGACATTGCCACTGACTTGTTATTCGCCTTATGCTTCATTCATCAAGCAGTCAAAAGCTCAGAAGGCACATACAGAGAAGCAGAGCGAAAGAGAGAGAGAGAGAGACAGAGAACAAGTTAGACAAATTCAATGCATAAATATATATATTTCAATATGAAGAGATAGAGAGAACGAGCGAGAGAGAGAGAGAGAGAGAGAGAGAGAGAGTTGCTAGGGAGATTCAGATGCTGTTTGCTGATGCTTACTAATTATCAAAATTGAATTGAATTTAAGTAGATGCAAATTAGTTCATTGCCCGCTAATGCTAACAAAACGAGTAGAGCATGTTCTAAATAGCACATGCTCGACTAGCTGCTGCCCTGCAATTTCAATTGACAATTTGAATGCTGTAAAGAGTTTGCGCTGCTTTCTGTCGAGCTCTACCCATATTGAATGCAGCTGTAATACCCACTCGAAGAAGCCTTCGTTCAGTGCCCGTGCTTTGCTCAGGTACAGGGTATCTATGCACACACTCGCTCAGCATAAGGCCACGCTGTCGCTTTGAACATTTTCAAAATACCGCAAATATTGTGCATAATCCGTTCACAATACGCATAAATATCTGAATGTGGTTAATTATTTCACAGACTGTCAAAACAGGCGTCCATTAGCGGTCAAGAATTTTTGTGGGATTTGGCTATAGCAATACACAGAGCTGTCGTATATACGTACGTACGTATATGGAGTGTGCTGCTGTGAGAGATCGGAGCTGGGGCTGGCAGAAATGCCAGCAAATTGGCTAAGGTTGAAGGCCCTAGCAGACGGTGCTGTAGCTACAGTTGGTATTCAGTTTAATTAGTCCAAATTACTGTAAATAACTAGCTAAAGTCTAGCAAAAAAATATGTGTTCTACATATATTTTTATTGGGTAGTTCCTATAAATAAAGGCATTATAATATAATAATAGTAAAATATAAAAATATTATAAGTTCAATATATTATCTAAATAATCTAATATAACATAAATCAAGTATCACGTCACAGCCCAAATGCTGGCAATTTTTCTTCTTCCGAATTTACCACGTACATTATATGGTATCAAAATATACCTTAATCAACTAAATAAAGGATATCTACAGCTCAGTTTAGTCGATAAATTTAGTTTGTTGCTAGTTTCTAGTGAAGATTCAAACTTACACATAGAAAACACATATATATATATATTTTATTTTATATAGATTAAATATGAAATCTATATAAATAAGAATTCTATATATTTAATTTTGTATTTTTCATATTTATAAACAATTTTTTATCTTGATCCCAACTCGTGTACGTGTTCCACATTTCAATTCCTTAACACTTTACATAGTAGCATTTCAGAGTTACAAAATACATATTGTACTTCTTGATAGGCCACACCCCTATTGGGCGTATTGAGAAAATCTTAGTACTTAATAATCAGAAGAGGATACCCATACGTACGGGCGTATGGTTAGACAGACGTACAGTCAGACGGACCCAAAACAAATTAACTCTTTCGACTAAGTAAATTAATCCTCAATAAAAATATTGTTTGTTTTGTCTTACTTTTACTTTTAATATTGTTTTTTTCTGAATATGAATTAATGAGTTGTGATACATAGGTGCTGAATTTACTTTTAGGTAATATATGATTATATATATATATATATATATATATATATATATATATATATATATATATATATATATATATATATATATATATATATATATATATATATATATATATATATATATATATATTATTATATAAAGTGAGTAGCAAGTGAGTTGATTTATCTAGTTTATCTATATGTTCCTATGTATGCATATACATATATAACTAAATATATAATATGATGACCAAGATTAGGATATAATCCATCTACAACCTTAGATTTTTCACTCAAGTTCAAGCTTAAAATATTATTTTAAAAAATTTCTTTTCTTTTTTAAGTGCGAGAAGTTTTAATATTGCTAATACTTACGGCATATAATTTAAGTTATAATGTAAATATGATTTCATTTATTTGAATGCATATATTCATATACAATTTATTTGATATATGTGCATATATCGAAGTTTCTGGGCCAGCAAGTGAGCGTCTGCTTCTGGTTCCGTCTGTCACTTTGCTTCATTTATTTTGAATTTTTTTTCTTTGCCACTGCAGACTGCGCCGCTGATGTCGGCAGCGTTTGGCGTGTGGCTGAGGGTCAGATCTTGTCCTTAAGCCCAACAAAACAAAAACCGGCATGGTCTTTGGTTGTTGGTAAACAAGAAGCAAACAAATCGTTGAATTAATCGAAAGGCGAACCCACGAAACGAAATCGAAAGCCACAGAAACTTCTGCAGAATTGATTACAAATGCATTTGAATTTGAATTTGAAATCGAACCAAAAAAATAATAAGAAACATTAAAAAACCTTTTCATCGTCCGAGTCGTTCTTGTTGTTGTTGTCATATAAAGAGATCTCTTATCTTGTTTATCTGCCGCTCGGCTTCTTCTTGTTCATTGTGGGCGAAGGCTTGGCTAATTGACCCCAAATGCAAATTGGCTGCTCTTGAGGGGTAAAGGCAAGTGCAACTGCTTCCGCTATATGTGTTTAACTTGTATGAATTTTCGCGCAGTGTAGCTTAGATTTTATGCATATGTATGTATGTATGTGCATATGTATGTATGTCTTATCAATTGATAAGCGCTGCAAGTACATCTGCCCGAGCATCTGCGACAGTGACTGCGACGACGACGGCAACGACGACGACGACTGCGACAGCGACTGCGACTGCAAAGTCAAGCGCGCATCGCTCCAGCGAGAGCTGCGTCAGCCGCTGTCGACTGCCGAGCGCCGACTGGCCAGCGTCTGGTTGCTCTTGAGCTTGGCTTGGAGCACAGTCAACAAGAAAAGAAGAAAAAAAAAAAAAAAAAAAACATAAACAGAGAGCGCAAGCGGCGCTCGCGCTGCACTCAAAACAAAAGCCGAGCGCCCGCTTTGAGCTCAAACGTGTTCGAACATGCTCGCTGGCAACATGTTGGCTGCGATTGAGTGAAACGCCCTGGCTGCGCTGCTTATTGGAAACTTGTTGATTTGCCGCTGCCGCTGGTCAGCGGACGGGGGCAGCGGGGGCAGCGGGGGCAGCTGCTAGCTGGGGCGAAACGACAGCAGCAGCAGCAGCAGCAGCAACGGCAGCAGCAACGGCAGCAGCAGCAGCAGCGGCGGCGTCATTTCAAGACTAATATGAGCGCATCAAACAGAGTCGCTGACTGAGACTGAGACTGAGTCGGAGATGGTGATGGAGATGGCGATGGAGATGGAGAGGGCGACAAAGACGTAGACGAACACTGATATGAGCGAGTGCGCTGTGAGTGACGCCGACAGCGACAGCGACAGCGACGGCAGCAGCAGCTGCAGCAGCCGCTGCCCAGCTTTTGACTATCAGATTCTGTCCCAGAGCGGGCCACAGTCAGAGCCAGAGCCAGAGCCAGAGCCAGAGTCAGAGTCGGAGCTGCGCAGCCAGCCCGCGCTCTGCCCAATCGAGCAGCTCGACTACGTTGCAGACGCGCTGCGTCGCAAACGGCAGCGTCGTATCGGTCGGTCGGTCGGTCGTCGTCGTCGTCGTCGTCGTCGTCGTCGTCGGCTCTGGCTCTGGGAGTGTGCGCGCGCTTGAAGCGGCCGAGCCGCGATTGCCGTCGATCACTCGTTCGCGTTCGGCGCTGCTCTGCGAAGCGGCGGCCGAGTTGTTATAAAAGTGGCAAGGACATACGCTCGAGCCATTAGTCGAAAACTATAAACGCTCGACGCGAAATCGTCTCCGGGTCTCTCTCCGCCTACTTCTTCGACACCGAGCACGCAACTATTTTTTTTTTTTAGATCTACGCTTAAACTGTTACCAACACCAACACAACAAACGCACAATTTTAGGCGGTTAACAAGAAATACAAATTTTTTAACTCAATTCACACAAAAAGGAGAAATTTTTTTTACTGTTTCCTGCGCCACGGACAAAACTACAATAAAAAGCAAAAAAAGGAAAAAAAATAAGGAAAAATTCCAGCATAAGAATTGAATTTTTTTCGTAACGTTCGGACGCCAAGTAAAAGCAAAAGTGACAACAAATGACTCTGCAGTGCAGCAAATAAATCAAGCAAAAAACAAAAACAAAAAAATATATATATATATATCTGATATATATATATACATAGAAGGAAACAGCATCGTCTGCTTAAAGGACGACGCCCCACCCACCCCGCACCAGAGAGCAGCAACAGAAAACTCGGCAACATGCTGGGCGAATCGTATGTGATAAAGTTTGTGAAGCGCCAGCTGCTGATGGAGCAGCAGGATGCCCAGAATATGCTGCTCTTCTCGCTGAGCTTCCTCACGCTGATCAAGCTGCTCCAGTGGCTGCTGCGCCTGTATCGGGAGCTGCGCAAGCTGCCGCCCGGCCCCTGGGGCCTGCCGGTCATCGGCTATCTGCTGTTCATGGGCAACGAGAAGCACACGCGCTTCATGGAGCTGGCCACCAGGTACGGCAGCCTCTTCTCCACCCGCCTCGGCAGCCAGCTGACGGTCGTCATGAGTGACTACAAAATGATACGCGAGTGCTTTCGCCGCGAGGAGTTCACAGGACGACCGGACACGCCGTTCATGCAAACGCTCAACGGTTACGGTAAGTCGACAAATTTAAACAAAATTGATCGAAAAATTAAAACAAAAAAATAATAATAAAATTTTTTAAAAATTTAGTACAAATTAAACATACAAACAATTTTAAAACAAAATCAAATAAGTCTAAATCTAAAAAAAAAAAATCTAAATAAAAATTGGAAGAAAATATTAGAAAAATTAAATTAACAATAAAAAGATCACATATAAAACATAAACATAAAAAACGTATTTTTTTTTTTAATTGAAAAGAAAAATTTGAAAAATTATAAAAAAAACATTACTTAAATATTTATTTGCACTTTATTTAAATAGTAAAAAATGGCATACAAAATATATTTTTAAATATTATTTTAATTGTGCTTTTCCTTAAATTATATGAAAATCAAATAATACATATCTATGAGCAAATAATTTTATTTAATTCAAATCTACATATATTTAAACATGATAAACATTTCTTCTCTTCATCTACCAAATTGACTTTTTAAATGACAATCAATTTAATTTTATGCTCTGATTTTTTTTACATTTTATTCATATATACGTATATTTGTTTTTATTATATTTGTTTTATATATAGTTTACTACTCATAGTATTTTTATTTTGCGTACTATGGAAATTTACAAATCAATCGACACGTTCCAAGCTTTTGCTGCGCCAGCACAAAATGTTTAATAAATAATCAAAATGCAAATAAATATATAAATATTAATGTGAATATAAATAAATAAATAAAAGCAGTCAAGCAGATACATGCATACCTTTAAATATAAATATATGTATATACATATATAAATCTGTATATATGTATGTATATCGCAATGCACTTCAACTTTCAATAAAATGTAAAAAATTAACGAAAAAGAAGAGGAAGAAGAAGATGAAGTAAATGACAATAGCAATGCATTTCTTTGTTGCCCGCTTAACTTAATATATAATTGTTGCTGTTGTTGTTGCTGTTTATTTTATTTTTTTTTCTTTTACGGCTGCTTTTGGCCCGGCCATAAGCCGCTTTTATTTTATTTTGTATTCCAATGATAAGAGAAATAAAATATAAAAAATTCCATTTCTTGCATTGGTGATTTCATTTTTGGCCCAGAAGTGGGGCAGAGCCTACCTCAATTAAAGAAAGAGAAAGAAGAAGACAGCAACAGCAACAGCAACAAAATACAATTAAAAATTAAATAAAAACTCAGTTCGCCATAGCCATATATAAATATATACAATATATATAATTATATAGACATATTTGTATAGAGATATATGTAGTTTGTAGTCATGCATATGTGACATTATGAACAAGTTGTCTTAATATATTGGACGGCATTGTATCGCTTGCAGGCATCATCAATAGCACCGGCAAACTGTGGAAGGATCAGCGTCGCTTTCTGCACGACAAGTTGCGCCAGTTCGGCATGACCTACATGGGCAACGGCAAGCAGCAGATGCAGAAGCGCATCATGGTGAGTACGACGACGACGACGACGACGTTGATGATGACGATGAGCAGCCGAGAGAACATTCACTAAACTCTCTCTCTCCCTCTCTCTTCCCACTCTCGCGCAGACGGAGGTGCACGAGTTCATTGGGCATTTGCATGCGAGCGACGGACAGCCGATTGACATGTCGCCGGTCATCTCGGTGGCTGTGAGCAATGTGATTTGCAGCCTGATGATGTCGACGCGTTTCAGCATCGACGATCCCAAGTTCAGGCGCTTCAACTTTCTGATCGAGGAGGGCATGCGGCTGTTTGGCGAGATTCATACCGTCGACTATATACCGACGCTGCAGTGCTTCCCCAGCATCTCGACGGCCAAGAACAAGATCGCCCAGAATCGTGCCGAGATGCAGAAATTCTACCGTGACGTCATCGATGAGCACAAGCGCAGCTTCGATCCCAGCAATGTGCGCGATCTGGTCGACTACTATCTGTGCGAGATCGAGAAGGCCAAGGCCGAAGGCACCGATGCGGAACTCTTTGACGGCAAGGATCATGGTAAGTGATCGACTCGGCTTGGCCTGCCGCTCGACTGAATACCGAATGCTAACCAATTCTCTTTCGCTCTCCCCAACGCCTTGTTCATTGCAGAGGAGCAGCTGGTTCAGGTGATCATCGATCTGTTCTCGGCGGGCATGGAGACGATCAAGACGACGCTGCTGTGGATAAACGTGTTCATGCTGCGCAATCCCAAGGAGATGCGACGCGTCCAGGACGAGCTCGATCAGGTTGTGGGTCGCCATCGTCTGCCCACCATCGAGGATCTGCAGTATCTGCCAGTCACTGAGTCGACGATACTCGAGTCGATGCGCCGCTCCAGCATCGTGCCATTGGCCACCACACACTCGCCCACAAGGTAAGCTATCGATAGTTGGCCATCGGCTCATCAGCTATCAGTCGGTTATCAGCTGGCCACGCCCATGCTTGTGGGCCGTGCGGGCGCATGCTTACGCATGCAGCGAATTGTGCGCAAATGCTGAATGCAAATGACGACAACGAGGTCCGCACTCGTCCGTTCATTCACTCCACGCATGGACAATGGCACGCGATTGGCACATTCATTGTCGCCGCCAAGGGGCCGGCCTGCGGAGGGGGTGCGGCAGCTGCGGTGGGTGCTTGGGGCTTTGCCTCTCACATCACATCGCATCCCATCAAATCAAATCAAATCAAATGGCACTGGCACTGGAAAGCCAAGCAACTGGGAAACTGCCTTTCATTCAGTACTCAAGCCCGGGCTCTTTCCGCACTCCGCCACTCCAGCGCCGCCCCTCTGCGTCCGGCCGTGCGGTATCATTGGACGCGCTTCCTTTGCGTCGCAGTTTGGCCCAGTTTCGGTTCTACGCACTTGATAATTCTGATTAGAGGCTTGTCAGCTGATAACCGCACAGCGAATCAATAATACTAAAAGCAGAAGAACTGCAGCTCGTTTGAAACACTTGACTAACTTGCCATCATCTTCCCCTCTCTCTCTCGCTCTCTATTTGCTATCGCTTCACAGAGATGTACAACTGAATGGCTATACCATACCGGCCGGCTCGCACGTCATACCGCTGATCAACAGCGTACACATGGACCCCAATCTGTGGGAGAAGCCGGAGGAGTTCCGCCCATCGCGCTTCATCGATACGGAGGGCAAGGTGCGCAAGCCGGAATACTTTATACCCTTCGGTGTGGGCCGACGCATGTGCCTGGGCGATGTGCTGGCGCGCATGGAGCTCTTCCTGTTCTTCGCCTCGTTCATGCACTGCTTCGACATTGCGCTGCCCGAGGGCCAGCCGCTGCCCAGCCTGAAGGGCAATGTGGGCGCCACCATAACGCCCGAGTCCTTCAAGGTCTGCCTCAAGCGTCGCCCCCTGGCGCCCACGGCCAGCGAGCCGCATCAAGTGCGCAATGTGGGCGCCAACTGAGCCCCAACTGGGCGGGGCTCAACAGAGCACGGTTTTGTTCCTACACAAGTTTTTTTTTTTATTATCATTATTATTATTATTATTATTATTATTATTATTAATATTATTATTATTATTACTAGAGATTTATATGCATAGATAGAGCGATAATATTGCTTAAGAAATTAGGCCTTAGGCTTAGCGTTAAGTAACAAGTTTTCAAAGGCTATACGACGAGCCTGTCATCAAGCGATACAGATCCATTTGTCTACCTATCTATGGACAAGGCATCTGTATCGTTAATCATTTAGCTATGTTATGAAGCAATCAAATTCTATTCTTTCAACCCCAAGAAGCTGTGTTCAGTTAATTAATAATTAATTCGTAATTAAAATACATTAATTAATTAGCATTTTAATTAGCCAAGTTGAAATATTTTGTTTACAAACATCTTTATATAGATACATATATATATAAATAATTTTTTTGTCTTTAGTTAGTTGATGTTTTTTTTTTGTTACATTTACGACAACAAACAACAAAACAAACTGTGGTTTATTTTAAGCACACAAATATAGGTAAAATAAAAATAAATTAATAATACAAAACAAAAAAATTATAAAAATTTTAATAATAAAACAAAATTAGAAAACAAAAACAACAAATTCTTTTCTTTTAAAATTAAATAAATAAAAATTAGAAAGTTAATTTATTTTTTAATAATTAAAACTTTTTTAGCTGAAAAAATTTTAATAAAAATCTGAAGTGAACAACTAAATTTGGTAAAAATATTTAATTGTTTTGATCTGAAAATTAAAAAAAAAAAGTAAAAAATGTATTTAAAAAAATGTAATAAAATAATATCAATTAAAATATATTTATTTAATTGTTATTTTTTGTGACAGCTAAAAAAAATAGAGCACATAGAAAACCATTTTATGTTCGAATAAAAAATTATATAAATCAAAAATATATAATTAAAAATTCCCAAAAAAATAAACATATCTTTTATTTTCAATCGTTAAATTTGTATAAAAAAAAAAATATTGAACAGATTTTTTTATTTTTTTCCGTTTACATAAGTCTTAAAAGAATAGCGAATTAATTTTATTTGCCAAACACCGCTTAAAATAAGTATAAAAATATTTTGATTGTTATTTATTATTTATATTGCTATAAGATAAATGTTCTAAGCATGTTAAGCATAGAAAAAGAGGAAAAAAAATGCACTTAGGCAAATTGTTAATTTGCAAAATTAAAAAAAAATTAAATTAAAAAAAAAATGAATTTAAAAAATACTTTAAAAATAATAAAAGCCTTTTCATTCTAAAAAGTGTTGAAAAAATAATCCGAACAGACTTATTCGTTCTTGGGTAGCTCTTCCATGGGGGTAAATTGAAGTTTGTAGGGCGCCGGAGCCAAGGTGATGCCGCATTCGCCCTCGAAGTCCACGTGTTGCGCCTCTCCGGCGGGCAGCTGCACGTGAAAGCGACGCAGAATACGGCCCGCATAGAGCGTGAGCATCATGCGGGCCAGCTCATCGCCGGGACACATGCGCTTGCCCGTCTGGAAGGGTATGAACTGAGCGGGCGCCACATAGTCGCCGTCGGCGTTGAGGAAACGCTCCGGCCGGAACTGCTCCGGCTCCGGCCAGGCCTCGGGATTCATATGTATGGCCCACTGCAGCACCAGCACCATGGTGCCCTTCCTCAGGTGGTAGTCACCCACCATGGTGTCCTGGTCGACGCCGTGCGGTATGCCCAGCGGCACCACGGACCGAACTCGCTGCGTCTCCGAGAGGCAGGCGCGCAGATAGGCAATGGGCTCGAGCTCGGCCAGCGTGGGCGACTCGCTGAGGTTGCGCAGCTCCGACTGCAGTCGCTGCTGGCAGCGCTGCTCGCGCGCCATGTAGAGCAGGAACCAGCGCAGCGTTGCCAGCGACGTATCCACGCCGGCGCCGAAGAGATCGGCCAGCAGGTGACGCAGTTGCTCATCGCAATAGAGCTGCGAGTAGGGCTGACGCTCGTGCAGGAAGTGTGCCAAGATGCTGCGCCTAGGCGACTGCTGCTGCTGCAGCTGCTGCGCGCAGCGTTCGATGATGCGATCGTAGAGCGCATGCGTCTTGGCCTTGCCGTCCAGCAGGAAACGTATGCTGCGCTTGTTGCCCGGCAGATGGCGCAGCCAGGGCAAAAAGTTGACCATGCCCGAGACGCCGATCAGCTTGACGCCCTGCTCCTGCAGCTGCTGCAGGTACAGCCAGTTGGGGTCGCGGCGCTCGTAGGTCTCGCCAAAGACCAGATCGTTGATGATGTTGCCCAGCGTGTGCTGCAGCGCCGGCAGCGGGTCCAGTGGGGCCTTCGCCTCCGACTCGTAGGCCTGCGAACAAAGAGCGCGTCAGATCGAGAACAGACAGTGAAAAGTGCCAAAAGCGAAAGGTGGAAAACAAAAAGGAAAAGAGCAAAAAACAAAGGGAGAGAGAGACAGATAGAGAGAGAGAGAGAGAAAAAATTGCAAAGCAAAGCAGCAAAAACATGCGACAGCAACAACAAAAAATTAGCAAATTTTAAAATTTATGCGTCGTCGTTGTCGGCGTCGACAGCAGCAGCAGCAGCAGCAGCGGCAGCGACGTCGAGTGATGACCACAACGGAAAGTGAATGTCCAGAGACGACGACAGAAGCAACAGCAGCAACAGCAACATCAGCAACATCAGCAGCGGCAGCAGCAGAGACGATGACGATGACGCGTAGGACCTTCACTTTCATGATTCTTGGAATTTCTCGCACAGCGCCCAGTTAGCCAATTAGTCAGACAGAGAAAGAGACAGACAGGGAGAGGCAGACAGAGAGAGAGAGAGAAAGAGAGAGACTCACCTGGACGCACTCGTTGACGCCGCTGCTGATGCGCTGCTCCAGCTGCGCACGCGTCTCGCACTGCTTGCGCGTCATGCCCAGCGCCTTGAGCCACTCGATCAGCTGCCTGCGCTGATATTTCCATATGTCGCCGCCGGCGCCAATGATGCCTGCAAGTTGCTGTCTTAAGTCATTCGTTTCGGTGGCAGAGTGCGGCCAGAGTGCTTACCATAGCCGCCCATGATGCCGTGCGTCAGGTAGAGCGGCGCCCGGGCGGTCAGCTCCTCGTGCCGCAGAAAGTCACGCACCAGCGCCGCATCCGCCAGCACCACCGTCCGCACGCTGCCCATGCTCAGCTGATAGATGGCGCCGTAGCGGCCGGCCAGCGCCTGCAGCGACTTGTGCGGCGCCAGGCGATCCACGAACGGCAAGTAGCCCAGCAGCGGCACGCCCCACGGCCCGGGCGGCGTGCGACCCAGCAGACGCGCATTGCGCCGCTGGCAGATCAGCGCAACTATGATGCAGACGAGCGACAGCAGCACCCCGAAGACGGCCAGGCCCAGTTCGTCTGCACTCATCGCGGCAGCAGGTAGAGATCAGGTAGACTGCGCGCGTTATCCCTTCCTTGTTCGGCCTCAGACCCTGTATATCCGCACGCTGACGTCCGTTCGACTGTGCGGCTCTTCAATTACTGGAATTTCTATGGATTTGCGAGCGAAATGTAATGCAGGCAGACACCGGGCGTAGCCGAAGGCCATACCCATGCATACATATATGTATATCTGCATATATGTGTGTATGTATGCATGTGATTCTGTATACATATATCTATAGCTATACTACTGGAAGGTTCGCTGCTTTAAAATTGAAATGGAAACATAGCCAAATGCTATGTACATATATTTACAAGCGCACAGCGAGAGAGAGAGAGAGAGAGGAGAGAGAGAGAGTGACGGAGAGAGTGGTAGGGAGAAAGAGGGTGCGATAGAGATCTTTGCGCATTTGTAATGCCTTCACTCTCACAATCTGTTGCATATGTTAAGTTGTTTACAGTTTATAAATTTGTTCATATCCTGGCTGAGACAATGCTCAATCTGTAGGAATTGAGCAGCTAAGAGTTACCTAACTCTGTAATAGATGGACTATAATTGATATATATTCCAATATATTGACAAAACTAGAGTCAACTTATAGATAAACTATTTAAGTACAGTCGAGTCTCGATAATTTGTACACCGCTAAATCAATAATAGCGTTAAATCGAAAAGAATTCTATTCACTTCAACAAAGGTCGTTCTCGATAATTTTCGATAGTTTGTATCTCTGTGTAAATCGAAAAAAAAACTGATCTACTTGCCATTTCGAGCTTTGCACTAGTCAATAATAGTGTCCAGAAAGTTCGACTTCAAGATCTCCTGAATCCAATCATTCCACGCTTCTTCTATGCATACACAACATACACAAACACATGCACACACACACTCTGCTGACTGCGCAGTTGGACTTTACATTGGGAACTTCATTGTTGAATAAATCCTTGTGAAGTTGTTGGACTATGTATATCAAATATCATTCATTTGCCAAAGCACAAGTCTCTCGTATTTTATATAAGTTTTTTGCAAATTTTTGTGGACTCCTTACTAAGGAGGTGTGGTATCAAAAATCTAAAAATCACACAATATTTGTCATCATCACATGAAACTTAGCTAAGCAAAAAAAAAAAAATCATATAATTTAACAAAAAAAATTCTTCCCTTCCATAAGTAATCTATATTTATAACCATTAGAAAATATTCAAAAAAAAAATAAATATTCAAATAAAATATTTAAAAAATATTACAGGGTATTTAAAGTGCGTTCATCAATTTCTTTTGCGTCTTAAAATTCGTTTTAGCTAAGTTGGCTTCGCTCCGTTTCGTTTTGATTTTCATCTCAATTTTTAGGCAATTTTTTGGGCTTTTTTCATGTTTTTTTTTTTCGAGTTTGAAAGATTCCAATTATTTAAATATATGTAGCTCTTCTGTATATGCAGATGTAAGGCATATGGAGTGGCTTGGGGAAAAGTCCAAAGTTAGCAGATACAGAAAAAACTATTTTCATTAAAGATCAATATGAAGCAGAAATAAAATCAAAATAAAAGCTTAAAAAATACATAAATAAATATATATATGAGTATATATATAAAGCGTGAAATTTAAGTACTACACATATATGTATATTGTAGTACATCTTCATAATATTATCTACTTTTATTATACATATTTATCAACTGCTTCGAGCTTGAATGACTCTCCATACTATCGCATCAACTAGGCCTGGGAATTGTATTCCCACACACACTATCCCACACACTCGCACACACACACACACTCATAGATGTACAACAAAACATTAATTTGAGCACACAGCATGAACATGATATAATCCGTTACATATATGTTAAAAATCCACACAAGAGAGACATACAACGGTACCGTGGCGAGGGGAAGATCTATAGCAATGAAGCTGGTGAATCATCGGGATCATGCCATCAGGTTTCTGCGCCAGAAGCTGCGCTCGCTGATGCAGAGCTTCCAGGAGGACTGCGACACGACGTACCAGGAAGCGGCACGGGTGCTCTTCCATCTGGGTCTGGAGGATCTGGAGACGCACATCAATTGGCTAGAGTACTACAATGCGCATGCGCCGCTGCTGAAGTGGAATGCGGCCCACAACTACATCGAGCTGCACTATCCGAACGACAAGAACGTCCAGAAGACCACGATTGCCGAGTACACCAAGCTGACGATCTACCTGCAGCAGGAGAGCCTCGAGATGCCCCGCAAGAAGGCCTACTATCTGAGCGAGATGCTGCACTGCGCCCGCAGCATCGACCAGCTGACCCTGAGCGGCACCCTGAATCCGATGGAGCCGGTCGTGGTCAATCTGCTCTTCCTGGACGACACCATCGAGAAGTTCTACTACTTGGTCTATCATCTCTTGCCGCTCTATCGCGATCACATACGCCTGCAATGCGATTGAGTTTGCTTTTGCAATAGTTTGTGTTTGCGTTTTTTGGGACTCAGTCAGAATTTGTTTCATTTCCGATTTACCGTTGATGCAAATCGTCAAAAATGCTGCAAAATTCCAAGCCAATGAATAGAGGGGAAGCTGCAGCGCCAGAGAGAAACTATCTCGGGCTGACGCTGATTCATGCCAGGCGCGGAAGACTTCCAACAATGGAGCAGAAAAAACAAGTTCAGGGCCGCTGGCCTGCGCTAAAATAGAATCCAAGACCCGTGCCATTGACTTTAGCGAATGCGTGTGGCGCACAAAGGACCAGAAAACAGGGCCAGGCACAAGATGTACGACTGCTGCTGTTGCTGCTGCTGCTGCTGCTGTTGCTGTTGCTGCTGTTGCTGCTGTTGCTGCTGCTGCTGCTGCGTTCGGCGTTTACGAGAGTCGCTGCGCCGACATTATATTTTAATGACCTGACGGCAGACGTTAACCCATGAATCCCAGTCTGCCAATGAACCGCAACTGCCGACTGCCAACCTACAGCGGAGATGATCGGCTCATCACATATTTCCGCTAAATTCAGCCAAATATAGCTAGCGATCTATCCTTTTTCTCTATTGAGATCTCACTTGATCTCATTGCATTTCTATCTATCCCACTTCATCTATAAGTCCTTCATTATCTTGCCTCATTCTCTCTCCTTTGATTTTACTTCATCTCTGTCGATCGTTCTCATAATTTCACTCCATTTCCATGTCTCCTTAACCCTTCTCTCTATCTCTCTATTTTTCTCTCTCTCTCTCTCACTCGGTCTCTCCCTCAGTCTCACCTTCAAAATTTTTAGTCATATTCATATCAGCTAATTGATCAATATTTTTATATCTTTTCTTTTTAGGGCTTTAAAAAATCAATAAATCAATTTTTATTCATAAAAATTTCGCTGAAAAACTTTGATTTTCTTAACATCCACTTCAAGCCGAAGCTCTAGCTAGTTTAGCGTTTTTCTAGCTAGTTAGCTTTGACTAGCTGGCGATAAACTGGCATAAATTGCAAAGAACCCTCGGTCGGTGAACCTTTTTATTGTTGCCAACGGCACTGATCAAGGGCTGAAGCTTCCAGAAAATGAAATTGTTGTCTTGCCAGACTCAATGACCGCTGTGCAACCAATGGGAGGAGAACTGAGGAGGGGGTCTAGGCGGAAGGTGGTGGGAGGTGGGGGGGAAGTAAGAGTGCGTGCAGCAGCCACGTTCTTCAGGTGGCAACAGGTTCAAACCGACAGCAAGATCATTGGCCGGCCAACAACATCCTATGGAAAGGACATGAACCCCAGCCAGACAGTTGCTTGGATCGGCTCGATTGCTGGATTATTTTTAAACCCTTTTCAGCTGGAATCTCGCTCGCTCTCTCTCTCTCTCTCGCTCTGTCTCTGTCTAACTCTCTCTGTCTGTCGCTTGCCAACGCGTGGTAACTGGCAACAGCTCGGCTGGGTGGTCAATAAACTTTACAAACTTTGAGACTTTGAAACCTGCCGCAAACGCATTACGTGCACTCACTCACAGACACACCGACACACATACAGTTGCACTTCAAATTGATATTATGCTCTAATGTCTAATCAGCGCATTGCGCATAAAAATTTTCGGTTCAGTAATGGGGACAGCTTCGGTCGTCAGTTTAGTCCGGCTCACGTGGCGTATGCGCGTTGCTCTTATCATTTTCACATTCTTTATAAGAGTGTGCACACACACACACACAGAGAGAGAGAGAGTGTGTGTATTGACTTATTGTAGCATGTGATGTACATTTCGTAAAGGCAATTTGTTCTTCTTCTTCTTCTTATATACATATTTATTACAATTGCAACAGCAACATCAACAGCAACAGCAACAGCAACAGCACTGTGATTGCTTCTGTTCTCGTGCCACGCCCTCTGCGCCGTTGGTCTGTGGCCCTTCCAGCCCCCCCGCCGGCAGCCCACACAAAGCATTCTTCAATGTATTTGCTTTGTACATAAATAATTTCGAAAGCAGCAGCTCGATTAAATGTGTCAAGGTAGTTTGCATGCTTTATTTCTTAACCCAATTTTCACACTGCGCATTTATATGTATATGTATATGAAATATATGGTGTATATGTAGTAATATATGTATGCGCATAAACAAATATTTGATGGCTTGTCAATATTCTATGCTTGCGATTGTCCATAAAAACAAAAAACTGCCTCGTCAGACTTTCTGGCATTAATGGAGCGCATCTCGCATTTGCACTGGCCCAAAGTCCAAGGTTGCAGAAGAATCCGACTCGTATTGGTATTTGTATTTTGCACGCGTTGCTATATGACCCTTTGTTTTTTTGTTCTGGGCATAGATGGTAAGTCGAGCTCTGCCCCAAATGCTGAGCGCACTTCTATTGGCATTTGAGCTGAGCAAATAGTTGAAGTCTCATTATTGACTGTCTCAAAGTGCTTCAATTTGTAATCTAATTGGAATGCTTCACTTCTAATTCATGGTCACATCCATTTCCAATTGCCCGACTTGCAATTACCCGACTCTGATCGAATTTATTCCCCTCTTGCACTTTGCAAACCAAATCAACAAAGATCAATGACAAATTCTCATGCAGCTCTACTCCCACTCTTATCTCACTGCGCAACATATTGTTTGAGCTGTCAGATTACAGAATATAGCAAATATTTTCTGATCCGCCTGCCTCTCTTTCCCACCATCTCTCTCTGTCTCTGTCTATTTGCAAGTGTTTCTTAATCTTGCATTCTTTTAATTATTTCATCTTATATATCATATAATTCTGATGCCTCTGGCTCTCTATTCCTATCGTTTTCTCATATCGTATTCATTCCTTTCTATCTTCTATCTCCCTCTCTCACCCTCTCTGTTATGTGTCTGCATAGTTCTACCAGTAGCTCCTTCTCTCTCTTTCTGTCTCTCTTCTCTTTCTCTCTATTTGTGATCCCTCTCTCTCTCTCTCTCTCTCTCTCTCTCTCTCTCTCTCTCTCTCTCTCTCTCTCTCTCTCTTATGTTTCCCTTTTATATCACTCTATATACATATATTTCTTTCTATCTCTAAATCTAACTCTCTACCTCTCCCTCTTTCTATCTCTCTCTCTCTCTCATTATCAGCTCCTTTCTGAATTCATGAAACTTCATTCCAGATATTAATTAATCTACATGAAAACGTTATCAATGCAATTCGATTAGTATAAACTGAGATTAGCCAAGCTGAATGCAAATCTTTATATATTCTATATATATGTGTGAATATGTACATTTGCTAAGCTCAAGAACATTCTGTGTAGATAGTTCGAGAAGTGACTCATATGTTCAGTCTATTAGCATTAGAAACATCATTTCATATCAATAGAGCTGTCAATCAAAAGCCAGCTTCAAGGCAAAAGAGATTTATTCCGCCCAATTGTAAATGTTCGCTTTGCCTTATTTTATTTCAATATTTTAAGTAAATACAAACAAAAATATTTTTCGAAAAAATCTGGAAAAATTTGAATTGTGTTGACAATTGAAAGCAAAATATTTTGTAATGAAAACATATTTAAGAAAGGATTGTGGAGATGGCAAAAATAATATTTTAATATAATATATAATAATAATATAATATAATAAGAAGTTGCGCAACGGAGAGAATAAAAGAAAGAGATAGACAGTGATCAATTTACAAGAACAAGAAAAGAAAGAAAGGGGGAGTGAATGATATAGATCGTGAATAAGAGAAAGACATACATAGAAAGGGATAGAAAGAAATTGATAGAGATAAGAAAGGAATCGATCAAGAAAAAAGAGAAAAAAGAGAAATATATAAATATTAACAGAGATGTAAAGTTAGATAGGGAAAAAGGGATTAGAGAGAAAGAGTGCGAGAGTAGGACAGAGAGATAGGGATAGAGAGAGAGGGAGAGAGAGAGAACATAAAAGTTAAAGAGATGCCGAAATGAGAAGAAAATAATTATATCAGAAAACTGTTAAGTTAGACAGAGAAATTGAGAAGAAAGAGACAGAGAATGATATACATCGATATCTGTAGTGTGCGTGAGAGGCAGAAAGAGAGAGGGCAATACCTTAAGACTGAACAATGACAACAGGAGTGAGAGTGAGCGATAGAGTGTAACGGGAAGGAGAAAATAAATCAAAGCACATAAGACAATGAGACGACTTATCGATAAGAATACAATAATATTCTTCAATCATTAAAATATATATAGAGAAACAGATTGAAGTCAAGAGAAATGGAGAAGTCATCATGCCGATTAATTGATCGTTGCAATCGATTGGCGACGTTCGATTTGTTGACATACGCTGCGGCTGCTTGTCTGCATCTTTATTAGCTGGCCGCCTCGACTGTGTGCTCAGCGTGCGAAATCAGATATAAAATTTGAGCCTTGACATCTTTCATAGGCGAAGCGCGCGTTCGTTTAACTCATCCAAACAGTCGACGTCGGGCAGAGTGCCAACAGCAGCAGCAGCAGCAGCCGCAGCCGAGCTCAGAACGTGCCGCCAACTGCTTTTAGTGATCATTAAGAACAGCAGAAGCAACTGTTGCAGCAGCAGCAGCAGCAACAGTTGCAGCAGTCGCGGCGTCGTCGTCGAAAAGAATTTGCATTTCAGATTGCGATTTTTTTTTTTTTATTTATTTCATTCTCGATTTCGTTTAGCTGTGCCAACTAGCCGGGCCAAAGTAAATGCTAGTTACTTAGCTGCACAAATTAGCATATGCTACACACACACGCACACACACACATACACTTCGAGTACAATTCACAAATTGGCGCTGAAAAGTTCTGTCTGTGCCGCCGCTGTTGACACTGTCTCTGCGCGTGAGTCTGTGGATGGAGTCGTGTAGCCAAAAACCGAATCAAACCGAACCGAACCGAGTCGCTACGTTGTTGTTGTTGTTGTTGTTGCTGCTGCAGGCCGTTGCAATGGCGCACAGTTCAATGGCTTTTGCGCCATTTTAAGATCAATGCACCCCGCTGCAGCAGCCGCAACCGAGCAGCCGCTCTAACAATTAAGCAGCTCCGGCTGGCGATGCTGCTGCTGCTGCTGCTGCTGCTGGCGAGTGTGTGTGCTGCGGGGGCGGAGGGGTTGGTAGCTGCAGCTGGAGCTGAAGCTGGGGCTGGCCGACCACCGGCCGGGCCGCCCGGTGCCAGTCTAGGCCAGGCGAACCAATCGAATCTCGCGCGCGCATTGGCAAAAAACCTTGCGCATGAACAAATCCATGGACATGGACACACACTCACTGGCTGATCAACCCCCAGCTCAACCCCCACCTCCCCCCCTCTGGGGGGGCAGCCAGTTGTTGGCCAAGTTATCAGCCCAAGTGGCAGCCGGGCCAGAAATCAAAATACAAATATTAAGAGCTCACGGAAATTTTATTTGTTTGCCTTCGTTTTTCATTTGGATTTCTTTTATTATTATTATTTTTGTTGTTGTTGTTATTGTTGCTGCTGCTGCTGTTGGCTTGGCCTGGGCTGGGCTGGGGTCCGAGACGATGGGGCGGGGGGAGTAATTTTGGAATTTCTGAGATGCGAGTATGCAAAAAATTCATTTCGAATGTAAACTGGAGACCGGGCCGCGAGTCTAGCCGGTTGCTGTTGCCGGTTGACAAATTGCCAACTCAACTTGTTCTGACATTTTTATATGAGTTTGTTGTAATTGCTGCTGTTGTTGTTGCTGTTCATGTTGTTGTTTATGTTGTTGTTGCTAATGTTGTTAATCGTCTAATGAATGTGGCAACATTCTAATTTAAATTGCGCTCCACACATTGTTTCGACACCTGCTCAAAAGGTTTTTACAACTGCGATAGAAACAAACTCACTCAGACACACACACACACACACATGGACACCTACCCACACAGATGCACACATACACACACTCCTCACACCTACATCTTTAGTAGTAACAGCTAAAGTCCTGCAAGCATCAGTATTATGGCCTTTAATATGGATAAATATCTGGTAGAACGAGATAGTCTGACAGAAACGGAGCTAAAGCTCGCATTTAAAGAGAAGGACCGATAAGTATCGGTTGCAGTTACTAAGTAGAAGCAAACCGTGGCAATATCATCGTCAGGTCAATGAGATCAGTTAAATTTCATGGTATTCCATATGCGACTGGAAGGTGGACGAATAGAAAGCAGATGCTCCAACAAAGTTCTTTGTTATTCTCCCTCACGAACCCTTCTCTCACTCTCTTTCCTTCTCTCTCACTCTCTCTCCCTCTCTCCCTCTCTGTCTCTCTCTCAGTCTCTATCTTATTATCCTTCTCTCTTTCACTTTCTCTCTCATTCTCTCTGTATTTTCGTATATCTCTCACTTTTCCTATCTCTCTATATTAATAGACATCTATAGTATAGCACATCATACCATAAACTTTGCGGCTTCTCCCAGTATGAATTGCCCATCAATTCTACCTATTACTGCTAATGAAGATTATTCAATATAATTAGTAATTTCCAAGAAACTAAACAGTAGTTTACCCAAGTCTGACTGCGTTTATATCCAGAGATTGAGATATGTAGTTTTTATCTATGATTCTATCTTTTCTTTTTTCCCTACAAAATTAAACTACAAAACTTCCCATACTTTATTTGTTCTTAAAGAAAATTCGTTTTGTGGCTTATAGAAAAAATTTGATAGCTTTTGTTGGAAAGTTGAGCGAGATATTCACAGTTGAATTGAAACTAATGATAAATGTAAACAACTTTAGATTTTTTTTTAAAGCTTAACTTTTAATATGGAATATTAAGACATATGATTTATTTTTTGTTACTTTAGATCTACTTCTTCGAAACGCAGCAACGTCGTATCGCAAAGGACAGTTCAACAACGAGAACAGATAGATAATGAGATAATAAAATGCACATAAGAAAAGCTTTGAATTGAAGAACTAATAATATCAAAATGAAAGTAGAGAATAAATATATAATAAAATATTTAAATGATATAAACTTTCTAATCATATAAGAAATAAATTCATTTCAAATTCGATGCTCAATAAAAATCTGTCGAAACATTCACCTAACCCAAGGGTTAGTTCTCGTCTGTGGGATTAGCTTAACAAGTAAAAAAGAAAAACAAAAAAATTCGAACATAATAAAAATGATTGAATATGATAAATAGTAGTAGTAGTATAGTCCAAGTCGGACGACAGCTTAGTTAGCAGCCGGAGCACCCAGCCGGACTAATGTGGAGCAACAACGTTTTATGCTAATTCCAAGGTTCTGCATTGGTTGGGTCAACGAATCGTGTCGCTGCTGTTGTCGATGTCGATGCCAATTTGAATCGAATCGAATCGAATCGGAACGAATCGATTCAAATCGAATTGAATTGAATCAAATGAAATCAAATCGCATCGCATCAAATCGAATCTAAGCGCCTTAATCGCTAATAACGTGCCCACTAATCATCGGCCATATATCAATAACAATAACAATGAAACAAATTCATATGGAACTAGAGCTGAGAGACTGAGAGGCAGACAGAGACTCTGACTCTGACTGAGACAAAGAAAACGCCAAGCGTTTCAGTTTCAATTTCGATTTCGATTTCCTATTGAAAGCGTTCATTGATCTCTTGCTGTAATGCTGAAGTGGAATTCGAAATTCTTGGCTGAGCCGCGGCTGTTACACAACCAACAGCGGCAGCAGCCAAGGCGATAGTTCAATGTGGCCCTTCGAATTTATGACCTAGCTTCCGACTAGGGCAGTGGAAGTTTGTTCGAAGGTCAGCCAGACAGACGGGCGGACAGACGGACAGTTGGCCAGCCGGAAAAATAGCTATGGGCCATGGACAGTAAACAAGACAAACAAGGGCATGACTCGAGCTGAAATTCCTAATAACTATATAAGCTAAGACAAATGCCCATGCAATTGTACCGAACTGTGAAGCCTATCATGGCATTATCATACGATTTGAAATTCTCAATATGAGCTGAGGCGATGCAAGCCTTGGACTAGGCATTGGATAATGTCAAACAGGATCGGACGCATTAGCTGACAAGCTCAATGAAATGTTCATTTTGATTGTGTAACGCTTCATGGAGCTACCATTGAATAGATGTACACATATATATATCTCTCTATATAGATGCAGTGTATATATATAGATGTGTGCTATCATCTCTCAGTCATTTCTATTTACATGAATTGCGCTTGAGCAATTACAATGTCAGCCATTGACAATTCAATTACAGCGATAAATTTCAATTCTAATGTGACACTTGAATAACAAATGTAGCAAGTCGAAGCAACAAGTTGCACGCCAGCAGATACCCTGGGCCATGCCACCAAAGGGTATATTGACGGCGATTCACAGTTGCAAAATAATGCAAATTATATAAATTATAGTCAAATTCAATTCATATACCGCTCATGTCACATTTGGTTCTTCAGGCATTTTAATGATATATTTTTTTTTTGGCAACCCGTTAAACGGGTCGTATACTCAATGTAAAGTACGTGCAATTGCATTGCCAATCTACGGGGAAGCACATTAAGCTCAGGCGCCGACAGCAGCGACAGCAGCAGCGACAGCGACAGCGACTGAGCTCGCATTATATAAACTGACAAACTAACTTCAAACAAATCGGTTGGCTCTGGCGACGCATGCTAATCCCAATCAACATGCAATTGCGATTTAACGACCCAATGTGAGTTGCATGTAAATGCAATTGCAATGCTGCTGTCTCTGTCTTCGCTGTCTCTGCTATTGCACTCGCATATATATATATACATACATGTATATAGTTGCTTACATATGCCGCGATAACGAACGCCCACACACGTGATCAATCGAGGCACGTGACGTGCGAGCACTTTGCGCTCTAATCAGCTGAGCTTGGCTAATGCACTTAGTAGCACTGGCCCACACACTAACTAAACTTTCTTTATTGCGTTGGCAATTCAAGCGAAGAAACAATGTATATACATTATACATATAAATAAATTAAATATATATTACATGTATGCTGTGTATTACACGATTGCCTATTCATATTGCTAAAGTCTATATATGTCAAATCTTCTCTACTAAGTTTCCATAGTAGATCCTCTCTGCGACCATTCTGCCTTAGGCCTTAGAGGAAGTTATTAGCAGTATAAAAGTATACTTAAAACAACTATATTATAATAATATATGTATATGTATATAATAATAATCTTCGTAAGGTGTATTTAAATATTCTTATCGTTTTGTTTTACGCTTTTGAAATTTCATTTAATAATAAAAATTAATTTTTTAATATCAAGAAAAACAATCAAAACTAAAGCCAAAAAGTGTATAAATATTAGGGGACAAAAATATATTATGAAAAAAATATATAATGTATAATATTGTGGAAATTAGTATATACATACATATATGGGCCCTTCTCCAGGAGAGTCTATTTTAGTAACGTGTTAGCCCCTTGAATTTTTAACAACTATCACGAAAAACGCAACAATTAAGAACTTAAGATCCACAATTTGTTAAAATAAACAATTTTTTTTTTTTTTTTTTTTTTGCATCAAAAGTACACAAAAAGACTTTGCTGAAGAAATGTCCAAATATATTTTTAAAAAATTTATATATCTTTTTATATATTTATTATATATTTTTTATATATTTATTACTCAAAATAAACTAAATTTAAACTATAAAAATAAAAACAAAAATAGTTTAGATTCTCTGTTCTTGTACAGTCACCTGCTTTATATTCTCTTTGCAAAATTTGAAAATAATTATGATAGTAATAATGCTAGACACAGTATGAGTGCATTGACTTCTTTTTTTTATGTTTACATGTCTACGTATAATATTTACATCTGCTGTAAGGAACTCAGCATGTAAAAGCTCTCTAAATATAAAAAAAAAAAAAAACACATTCCATGATTGTTATTGTTAAAAGATTTGCTTAATGTTTAGTATAGGACAAATTGCAAATACAAAAATAAAAATAAAAATAATAAAATAAAAATAAAAATAAAAATAAATAAATATATAAAAAAATATATTTTTATACAATTATAGAAAGAATATTCATATAAAGGAAGAGTCAAATTTATAAAAAAGTTTCAATGTTTCTGCTAATATATATAAATAATGTAAGCAATGCATATCCATACCATTTCACAAATATTCTCATTTATAAATATATATATATATATTTTATTTAAATATAAATATATATTTAAGAGTTCATATTTAAGAATCTGCAAACAAAATATGCCACAAATTTATTTGCTGCTTAAATTTAAATGTATACACAAATATTCTGAAATATTCAACAGCTTGCCCAGAGCAATTAACAGAGCCAGCAACAACAACAACAACAACAACTCGGCTTCACGTTATGCACGGTGCAGTGTCTGCACTTCGATTCATGTTTTCATGTGCAACAATGTTGCGGCGCATGCAAAAATCAGAATCAATATCGAATATTCTTGCCAGCGGCTGACCCGGCGGCATTTATTGCCGCTGACCTGCGGCGCTGCAGTGGCATGCAACAGGTAAATGCAACGAGGTGCCAGGCAGGCAGGCAGGCAGTGGCTCTCCCTGGCTCCAGCATTTTCAGCTGCTGACGATTTTCACCTTATGGCAAAATGGAGGAACACACACACACACACGTCTGCAAGCAGTAACTGAAATTTTTTTGAGGCCAAATTTAATGGCAAGAGCGACAACGCTTGGCATGAAATGTAGAAATTGGCAGCAGCAACAGCAGCTGCTGTCCGAGCGAGGGAGAGGGAGCGGCAGGCGGTCGCCAGGGGGCGGCACGAGGCGGGCTGTTGGTGCGACCAAGCGGAATTGGACAGAAAGTCAGCCAGCGGGCAGCTGCAATAATTACCCACAAAATTCTGAGCTTTTTCTCATTATTTTATTATTATTACTTTTGTATATGACTTGAAGTGTTGCTGCTGCTGCTGTTGCTGCTGCTGCTGTTGCTGCTGTTGTTGTTGCTTTGTTCTAGCTACTTTCGCAAGATAATTGACATCAATTTGTCGGCGAATGCATATTCATGTCGAGCATTTAAAATGCAGAACGCTTAAATAAAGTTCTCACTGCTCTCTCTCTCTCTCTCCTTCTCTCTTGCTGTCTGTCTCCCTTTCTCTGTGTGATAAATTGGTGAAATGCAATTAGTCGGGTCACTTTCTGTGCCGGAGTGCGTAAGTAATTGCCAAATAACGGTAATGTTAATGCCGTGTGGCAGTTGGCTGCAACCTCAACCCCAAGTCGCATTAGCCGCTCACACAGGATATGCATGTCCATACATACACACCTATGTATGTGTGTGCATGTGTGTGTGTGTGTCTTCATACGCATAGGCAGGAGAAGCATTCTGAGTGCTGCAGCTTAGCGACATGGTCAAATGACAAGTTGGTTCAGTGGGTCGTTCAACTGGTTGCTTGAAGTTAAGCTGTTGTTGCTGTTGTTGCTGCTGCTGCTGTTGCTGCTGCTGTTGCTGTTGCTGCTGCTGTTGCTGCTGCTTTTTGGTCTGTTGTCGCTGATCGGTCGTTGACCGCTGGCCTACAACTGTCGGCTGTGGCACAATGTTCCGCAATTTGGGCAGCTAATCGCTGCCCTCCAACGCCCACACAGATCGCGCTGCCCACAATAGAAGCTCTCTCCCTCTCTCTCATTCTCTGTCTAACCCTTCTTGGCATTCTAATGGCGACAGCATTGATTTTGAAAAGTCAGTCATTAAGTCAATCTGTTTTCCGGTCACTGTGTCAACGACATTGTATCACATGCAACACACACACACACACATGCACACACATGCACACACGCACACACAGAGAGAGCTGAGCACACATCAATGGCGAGATCAATGCACTGACTCGCTGGCCAGTGTTGACAGTGAAGCTATTGCCTAACGCAGCGGCGCATTGCAAAAAGGTTAGAAACAACAACAGCAGCAGCAGCAGCAGCAGCAACATTAGCAACACATAACACAACAACAGCAACAACAACAACATCCGCAACAACAATAACAACCCGGCCTGGCAAGTGGCTTACCTACATTCCCAAAATGCAGCTGTGTTGGTGTGAATTGCACACACAAGACGCGACGCCCCCACGGCAGCAGCAGCAGCAACAGCAACAGCAGCAGCAACAGCAACAGCAGCGGCTGCGCTGCAAGCGGATCAAGCGTCAGCGTCAAGCCAGCGGAGTTCATTGACTTTTGCGCAAACGCACAAGCCTCCAACTCCAATTCAATGCACATAACGCGCCACTCACGTAGGCCGTCAACTTGTCCAACGAGTTGGGTAGACGACGCAGCAGCAGCAGTAGCAGCAGCAGCTAACGATGACGACGCCAAGCTCAACGTCTCTGTCTCTCTCTCTGTCTCTCTCACTCACTCTCCCACTCGCTCGCTGTTGCTCAGTGTCTCTGATTGTGTTGCCCTCTCACTCCCACTCCCACTCCCACTCCCTCTCTCACTCTCACTCTCTTTCTCTCTCTCTCTCTCTCTCTCTCTCGCTCTCTCTCTCTCTCTATGCGTATGTCCGTCTGTCTGAGCTGAGCTTTTTGCACAGTTTAGTTTAGGCAGGATAAACGCAACAACTGCAACAACAGCAGCAGCAACAACCGCAGCAACAGCAGCAGCAGCAACAGCAACAGCAGCCGCCTTTGCGGCCATGCCAATGGCAGCGGCGTCAATGCGTCTCAGCTGCAACGGTCAATGACCGACCGACTAAAAAGCACACATACACACACACATGTCAGCATACCTGCCAGTACATGTTGCTGGCAGCTCTGCCGACGCGTAGTTGCTGTTGCTGCCGCTGTCGCTGTCACTTCCGAGGCAACACAGCAATCGCTTTTGGCAGCAGCAAAAATCCTTGCCGTTCATTTACACTTAAACCTTGTTGTTGTTGTTGTTGCTGCTGCTGCTGCTGCTGCTGCTGGCGTTGCGGTTGCTGCCGCTTCAATGTCAAGGAAGTTGAGCACACGCGACTTCCTTATGCGATGCACACGAGCAACCGCAACTGCAAATCGAATAACAACAACAATAAATAATATAACGCATGCGTCCAAGGCATGAGTCAACCCAATGCCAATGAGGAGCCGGCACAGTGGTATGCAACAGCCGCGAATGCGGCCAAATTCAGTTGAGTGCCGAATTGACAGCAATCTGCGCCACTGTGCGACGGCGACTCTCAATCCGCGATGTAAGCGCAAAGCTCTCTGTTTGTATTTGCCCGTCTGTCCATCCGTCCGTCCGTCCGTCCGTCCATCAGTATGTCCATACGTCCGCCTGTTCGCCTCTTTTGTATCATCCGTCCAACGGTCTGATTGTCTGCCTGTGCCTGAGCTCTGAGTGTGTGAGAAGCATTTGAAATGCGCGTCGTCGTCGTCGTCGCTGCTGCTGGTGCTGCTGCTGCGACGCGTCGGCTGCCGGCAGCAGCGTTGACTTGTAAACAGAAAAGTTCGTAAACCTTTAAAAGTGAAAGTAAAATCGGACGTAGACCTACATATACAAATGTAAAAGCGCGACGCGTCGCTTCTGTGTGCGTGTGTGCTGATGTCTGTGCGTGTGTGTGTGTGTGTGTGCCAAGAAGCAGCTGCCAAACCAGAAAGCAACACGCACACATACGCACACTGAGCACTGCTGTTGGTGTTGGTGTTGCTCTTAGTGTGACTGGCAACGAACGACGCCGGCAGCAGCAACAGCAGCAGCAGCGGCAGCGGCAGCGGCAGCACACAACGGAATTCCCAGCTAACGCTCCCGGCTCCAGTTCCAGAGCGCTAGAAACGAAAGACTTGTGTGATACGAACTTAACTTAATGACAGCAGTTAACTAGCTGTGGCTAATTAAATTTAGTTTGGATTTACTCAATTCTCTTCGTGATGGCCTATTCGAATGGAGTTTTTTTTTTTATATATTTATGCACGTATATCACAATCTGTATGTGAAAAATATTTTCCAAAATTTTATTTTAAAATCTTACATTTTTTCCAAGTTTCTTGAAGACAAATCTGACTTTCTTTTATCTACGATAATAAGTTATTATTAATAACTGAAATTTGCTGCAAAAAAGAATAATAATAGTAGTAATAATATTAATAATAATAATAATAATGATAATTATGATAATAATAATAATGATAATAATAATAATGATAATAATAATAATAATAATAACAATAATAATAATAATAATAATAATAATAATAATAATAATAATAATAATAATAATAATAATAATAATAAGATAATAATCATATAATAATAATAATCCTAATCCTAATAATAATCCTAATAATAATAATCCTAATAATCCTAATAATAATAATCCTAAGATCCTAATAATCCTCCTAAATAATAATAATAATAATAATCATCCTCAATACTCCTAATCCTCCTCCTCCTAATCCTAATCCTCCTAAATCCTCCTCCTCCTCAAGATCCTCGAATATCCTCCTCCTCCTCAATACCTCCTATCCTAATCCTCCTATATATCCTAATCCTAATAATCTAATAAATAATAATACTAATAATATAATAATAATCCTAATAATAATCCTAATAAAAATAATAATAATTATAATAATAATAAACAATAAACAATAATAATAATCATATAAAAAAAATATGTTCATTGAATATTAATTTATTTATCTATCTAATTGAATCTGTATTAATGTTTAGCTTATCTCTAATACATTGAGTTTAATTATTATTATTTTCAACTTTATTATATTTTTATTTGATTAAATATATAGTACATATTTATTTGTTATACAAAGGAAAATACCATTTATGTCAATAGCTGGAGAAGGGAATAAAAAGTCTACTATCAAACCATAGACTCAAAGTCAATGTCCCCAGACAGAAAACCGTGCTACTTTATTTATTTATTTATTATTTATTTATTTCTTTACTGGAGATTAGATGTAATATTAGCTTAAGATTAACTTAAGATTCAAGCACTGACAACTGGAGCCTTCGGCCTATTGTTGCTACTTAACACAGTGAACCTCGCCTACAGCAACTCATAATAATTACACGGAATTTACAGAAATATGAAGTATATTTAGTATATCTCTCCCGCGCCAAGTTGATGCTGTCGCAGCACGTGCTCGGAACAATCAACAAATAACATAAAAATAACAAAAAAAACACACACATATGAGCAGCAACAATGACCTCAGGCAAACGAAATGCCACAACACCAAACTGGAAGCTGGCCGGCATTGAATGAACTCCTCTCGGCTCCTGCTGCAGCAGCAACAAAGCAGCAGCGGCAGAGCAACAACTTCCTGTCGATACCGTTACGTATGCATCATGAGCAGTCAAAGCACCAGCGGTGAATTGTATTGCGCAAACCAGCAACAACAGCAACAACAACAACAGCAACAGCAACAACAACAGCAACAACAACTCAACAACCATTACCCACCCCAACAATAATGCGTTGGGATCAAAAGCCAATAAACTTTATATGTATTCAATGAATTTGGCTGTTTGACTGGAGATGTTGCTGCGGTTAATATATCTGTTGTTGTTGCTGCTGCTGTTGTTGCTGCTGCTGTTGTTAATATATATTTCGAGTAACTTTCACGTTCGGCGTGCGGGCGGACTGTTAGCCGGCCGCTGGGTCGCCCGAGGGGGTCAAAAACTTTCCTCGACAGCAACAACAACAACAACAACAAATAGTACAGTTAACTGGCTAAAAAAATAAACAAACAGCAACAACAACAACAAATACAAATCATATTGATTGCGAATTGCTGCTCATCTGTATTACATAATAAACAGACAACCGCAGCAGCAACAGCAGCAGCAGCAGCAGCAGCAGCAACAACAACAACCGGCAGCAACAGCAACAAAGTCAGGTTAAACAGCTGATCTGAGAGGTTGTCAACCCCAGCAGCAACAGCAGCAGCAGCAGCAGCAACAGCAACAGCAACAGCAGCAACAGTAACAGCAGCAACAATGCATGCAAATTAAAAAATAAAAAATAAATAAACAAAATACATAAAAAAAATTGGCATTTCATTGGCCCTGGTCAGCTCGAATGTGGGCGGAAAAGGTCATCGACGTCGCACCGGAAGCGTGCCAAAAATATCAAAATCTCTAAAAATAAAAACGGGCTCACACATGATTGGCCAACTGTTTGCTGAATTTGTTAAATGCTTTGCGTTTGTCAATCCGCGAATGTGTAAATTGTTTGGCTGAGATCGCGCAACAGATGCTCACAGACCAAAAAAAAAATAAATAAAAAATGAAAAAGGCAAAGCGGAAGCTCAACTCAGCTCAGCTCAGCTCAATTCAGCCCAGTTCAGCTCAGAATCAGCTGATTGCTCGAAAAACTCGCGTTTTCTACATTGAGAGAGATGTTGCTGCTGCTGCTGCTGCTAATGTTGCTGCTGCTGTTGGTGTTGCTAATGTTGCTGCTGCTTTTTGCTGTTCCTGGTTGCATATTTGGCATATTGAAAGCGGCCAAGCGGCCAAGCGGCCAACTGGCGAAGCCACCAAGCGCAGCAATAAACTTCAAAAAACCTCAACGGTCAACGAACTCGTCGCTGGCTTTAAGCCAAGACGCTGTCGCTGTCGCTGCTGTCGCTGCTGCGGCCGCTGCCGCTGTCACAGTCGCTGCTGCTGCTGCTGCTGTCGCTGTCGCCGTCGCAACAACACTTTTGCCAATTTATAGCAGCGCAGACGTCGACGCCAGCTGCGACAGCGCCGAGAACGTTGACCATTTGCCAGCCGCTGGCTCTGTGTCGGCCTTAAAGCCGACATCGACGTCGACGTCGGCGTCAGCGTCAGCATCGTCTCTCCGTCTGTGACGGTGTTCTATGACTCCTTCTAAGCCGCGCAGAATCAGCTGCTGCTCTCCAGCGCACAGCTGGTGGGACAACCTTAATTGAGAATTCATGCCAGCTTGGCCAGCTCCCCCGAGCCGCCACACGGCCGCTGTCCCTGAACCCGGGCGTATTGGCCCAAATGAAACGTCATAGCCAAACTCTCGCTTCTTCACTTTTTAGTAGGTCTTTCGTTCATTTGAATTCAATATGAAAGCAATGCCGTTGAACCGGGCCAACGACTGCGACGACAGCACAGCAGAAGAGCTGAAGAGCAGAAGAGCTAAAGAGTTACGAGCCGCTTGCCAATATGTATTCTATCTAAGCCTTGATTGATGTACATTGCATTCAGGATCCACTCAAAGACACTCAAGAAACAGTTGGAGTACTCTAGGCGAGTGCGAACTGAGATAATATCTGAATATTTTACAATAATATAGATCAATTATTGATTTGGCAACTTGAATTAGAGGAAGAACCAGTCGAACCCGATATTTTAATTGAAATGGCTAATTGATGTGAAAAACCTGGTTGCTTAACTTCTTCTACATTTATCATATCATAAACAGAAATGCGCTCCACTTATTCCGCTTCTCTGCGCTGTTAAGGATTAGCTGAAATTTATGTGAATCGAATGCAAACTACTCCGCATATCTCTGTATAATACTATTTGGTACTATTTACTACTATTTAAAATTTTTGTTTTTCAGATTTCAATATATATTTCTATACTTGGTATAGGTATATGTATATATATTTCGTAATTACTTTATATATATATACAGCTTAGTATATATAGTATTTGTTTGATAATATTAGGTATTTACCTAGTACATTATTGTAGTATATAATAACTATACATTTAAGTATATTGTACGGATAAACATGGATATATTTCGTGTTAAACCTTATTTATGTGATATTGGTTTTTATGTCTATTGTATGGTATATAATTATATATAGTAAATATTGAAACGAATTGGTAGTAGTAGTAGTAGAAGTAATAGCTGAAAATAGTAGTAGTAGTTGTAGTAGCATTAGTATCAGTAATAAATAGTAGTGGTAGTAGTAGTAGAAGTAGTAGCAGTAGTAGCAGTAGTAGTAGTAGTAGTAGTAGTAGTAAGAAATAGTAGTAGTGGCAGTATTAGCAGTAGTTGTAGTAGTAAGAAATAGTTGTAGTAGCAGTAGTTGCTGAAAAAAGTAGTAGTGGCAGTAGTAGCAGTAGTTGTAGTAGTAGTAGTAAGAAATAGTAGTAATAGTAGTAGCAGTAGTAGCTGAAAAAAGTAGCAGTAGTTGTAGTAGCATTAGTATCAGTAAGAGTAGTAGTAGTAGTAGTAAGAAATAGTAGTAATAGTAGTAGTAGTAGTAGTAAGAAATAGTAGTAATAGTAGTAGCAGTAGTAGCTGAAAAAAGTAGCAGTAGTTGTAGTTGCATTAGTATCAGTAAGAGTAGTAGTAGTAGTAGTAAGAAATAGTAGTAGTAGCAGTGGTAGTAAGAAATAGTATTAGTAGCAGTAGTAGTAAGAAATAGTAGTAGTAGCAGAAATAGTAAGAAATAGTAGTAGTAGCAGTGGTAGTAAGAAATAGTAATAGTAGCAGTAGTAGCAGAAATAGTAAGAAATAGTACCAGTAGTAGTAAAAAATAGCAATAGTGGTAGTAGATAGGTAAGAGGGGTAGTATTGGGTACTTTATTACTTTACTTTGGCAGTTCATATCTTATATTGTTCTTTCCGTTTGCCAAAATACCATCTTAGCTCTTCTTCCTGCTACTCCCCCTTATTGATTGTCAATCGATTTCTGTTTAACTATTCCAATCGCTCTCTCATATCTAAACTTTAAACATATTGAGTGCTCGTCTCAGATGATTTTTTCATGTTCTATTCATGTTAGGTTCTTCTTCTTCTTTTATTAACAGCCATATTCAAACCAAAGTCTGAGTTATATATAGCATGAGATCCCATTTAAGTCTTGAATATTCATAGAAAACCTCTGTGTGAAATCTCTGACCAGCCAACATCAACATCAGCTGGCTAAAAAAATAAAAACGAAAGCTCAAACTCAAACATAAACCCTCAACGAAATGCCAGACAGCTATTGTAGCCCCAAGATTCTTTCTAGCCCCACAGATAGATCAAGCGAGACGTATGGCCAACTGGCTGGCCGGCTGTCCGGCTGTCCGTCTGGCTGGGCCATCTGTCTGGCTTGGCAAACAAAAGACCATTTCACCCGACGTGAAAGTTTCAGTTGGGTTCGCTGTCAGTGACGTTGCCCCGTCACAGTCAACACGGGGCCAGCTCTGGCTGGGCGATGCGGGCGCAGCAGCTGGGGCCCGCTTTGGCATGTCCTGCTGACAGGAAGTGCCTGGCTGACAGAGCAAGAGCAGCTAGAGTGGATGCAGTGTGTGTGCATTGCCTCCACTGATTGCTATGGCCAATCGCCAATCACTCATACGCACCGGATTCAGATTCGATATTCTGGCTGTTCGCTTGGCTGATTCGCTGGCTAACTGGCCAACGGGCCAACTGGCCAACTGGCTGGTCGACTGGCTTGGCAAGAATTGCATTTTTCTTTACACCTCGAGCGCTGCGCATAATAATACTATGTATAAAAAAAAAATAAAATAAACAACAACAAAATGCACGCAACGCCATATATGAGAGAAGCAGAGAGAGAAACAGCACAGATACGACAAAACGCATGCTGCAATGGAGTTGAGCAAAGCAGAGCCGGCGGGTCCGGAGCCGGAGCCGGAGCCGGGCCCAGGCCGACCACCGGTTGGCAGTCACCTCTCTATACCCTGTAGCCAGGCCGGCCAAAGGAGTTTGATGTCGCCACAGACTCTAAAGTCGGCTGGTCCTAGACATATATAGACTCGATCGTGAGTCTGTGGCGTGTGCAGGGTATGTCTTGGTCGAGCCGCCGTGACTAGAGCATTCTTAGTTGTTTTTACCTGTTTTTTTTTTTCTTCATTTTTTCAAAAGACACTTTAGTTTATTGAACTTTTGTGCTGCATACTTCGAGCCTCGGCCGAGCTGCGCTGAGCTCGGCTCACCTCGCCGAGCTTCACACGCTCGTGCGTTGGCGTTGTCGCTGCTGCGGCTGCTGCTGCTGCCGTTGGCGTTGACGTTGACGATGACGATGACGTTGGCGCTGCTTGGCTAGCTTCGGGCAACACCTCCTCTCCCCCCCGTGTGCGCCGCTGCCGTCCAGCAGCACCCCCAACACAACATCCACACTATTGCGAATGCCTAGCCTCGTTCGCAGCTCATTTCAAAAAAATGGCCTTCAAAACGATAATTCAAGCGCTTAAATTGTATCTACACTCTTTGCAAAGTTTATTCAACTCAACTTTGCAGCGCGCGCTGCGCTTCGATGCTACTGTAAGTCGAACCAAGCTCAGAATTTATAGGCGGGGAGAGAGTGGAGGGGATTTCAGCAGGGTAAAGTCAGTCGCTTGCATTATTTAAATCCCTTTCATTAACAATTAAAGCCGTGTCCCTAGCAATGCCAAATGGCAGACTTTGAGAAAGCCTGCCGCAGGTAGTAAATGCGAAGATTATTGCCCCAACTCAGGAAATCATAAATCAAAATATCGCCTGACCCATTTGGCGAGCGAAATGCAGCCCATATGCTCCCATAGTAATACCATCCAAGCCACTTAACATCTGGCTTTCTTTTCCCCAAAACGAAGTCTTTTTAGGTTAATCTCTTATCTGATTGCCTATTGCGCATCCTGTTAGCCATAAGTCGTAAAAACAACCCAAAATAAAGCATTCCCACAAAAGACTTTCCAGTCCAATAAAAAGCCGCACTTTATGAGTTACGCAAGTCATAAATAAAGTATTATTATTATTTTAACATACGACCTGGTATAGCTGTCGCAAAAATCACTCACGACTTGAGAATTTCGAGTTCGTTTTGCTCAAAATTTTAAAATTTCGTATAGTAGAGTGACTTTAGTGAGGAACTGTCAATGCTTGTATTTAGCTTTAAGGCCCAGACAATAAAGAATTTAAATATATCCTGATCTCATCTATATAATGACTGAGCAAGAAAACGAATATTATATTTATCAAGTCTTCTAAGTATCCCAATAAGCCTTGCATAGAGTTGCTGGAAATATAATATCCTTAAATTTTTACTCAATGAGGAGTAAGAGAGAGGAAGAGAGAAAGAGAGAGTAAAAAGAGATAAAGACAAAGATAGCTACTGCTCAACATAGATCCGGCTGTTGCACAGCCATCAGAGGATTCATTCCCAGGGTGGAGAAGAGCAAAAAAAATATGGGATCCTTATGCTTGTGGAAGAGGCGAAGAGTAGGAACTTTGTAAGTGTAACTGAGTATGAGCGAGATGCCCATTAAGACTGGATCGCTGTGCTTGCGTGAGAGACATAGGTATCTACAGTAGATCAAGTATAAGGAGTGCTGATGAGTGAGAGCGGGATGCCTATATAGACAGGATCTTTATGGATTTCATTTGACGCAATGAATGCGACTAGGAATTGTCATATTGGAAAAGAAATACTATTATAGTATTAAAATGGAGAGTGATCTGAATAACACAGCCCTAATGTATACAAACCAAAACCAGATCATATTTTTACATATATAAAAATATATACTATATATGTATATTTAAGCTCAGTGGGAATTCATAAAGGCTGCTTGACCCGTTGTACAGATCGTAACGACTTTTGATCCATATAGTTGACCATAGATCAAAGGTCATCAAGATCTGTAGATCGGGTCTCCCTAAGGGTCAGTTAGGCTCATCAAAATTTATACGCATAATCTGATCTTCATTTTTATGAACCTAGAATTTTGAATTTTTATGATAGCACACACATACATATATAAATCTTAGAAACTCAACTATTCGAGATCTTTGTGGTTCAAGGTTCATTCGAGCTCAGCTCCACTAATTAAATATTCGAAAACGTGAAATATAAGGGATTATTTAATTGAATTTTCATTGGAGAAAGTGCAAAGCTACACAATAAAACAAAAAGCATTATACAAATAATACAAATGTGAGCCCAAAAACCTACAGCAAAAAAAAAAAAATAATAATAATAATAATAATAAATAAATAAAAAAAAAAAAAAACCCAAAAAATTCAAAATTCGAAAGATACACAGAAAAAAAAAAAAACAACAAACTCAAAATGCTTAATCTAGCCACAGATTACAAACGCATTTCGTATGATAAATTTGGAGTGGGGAGCGGGAGCGGGAGCGGGAGCAGGAGGCGGGAGCAGCGCCAAACCAAGCCAACAAACAACAGCAAACACTTGAACGCATTGGACGCCAACCAGTTTCGTATTGAAAAATGAAAATAAATAAATTTAATGGCCGCAATGCCAATGAAATGCAAATAAAAATTAATATATAAAAAAAAAAAAAAACAAATTTCTACTTATGCAAAGCAGAAATATTGCTCAAAAAAAGGCACCGTAGGCGACCCTAAAAGCATGTCACAATATCTGCTCGTCAAAAAAAAAAAAAAATACCCAAAAAAAAAATCAATGACCAAAAAGAAGAAACAAATTAAACAGAAGGCGCAGCCGCAGTCGCATTCGAGCGCCAGTTACATTAATTTTTTTTTTCAGTTTTGGTTTTTTTTTTGTTTCTTGATAGGCATTTTTATTATGCAAAACATGGAAAATACTGAATTTTTAAGTCGCTCGATCGGGGCAACTATAACTTAATTTCGATTTGCTTAAATACAGTGCGGACGTTGATCTGGCCCGGCTGCTTGGGCGCTGGGCTCGTTTTGGGGGCGTTCGCGTGCGCCGGCCATTGGGTATGCGCGGCTGTCCATTAGGCTTTGGATATACATACATCTATCTATATGCACATACATATATACATATATATATCAATGTATTGTTGTATTAAACAATATGCGACAATCAAATGGAATTCATGAGCATGACTTTGTTTCCTACCACACACACAAAAGGGCTAAAACTCTCTTCAGTCAAAAAAAAAAAACTACTACAACAACAAAAAATGGGTTTTACGTAAGGCCCTTGAACGTGCAGCGCTCGTTAACTTACAAAAAAAAAAAAAAAAAAAAAAAATTGAGGAAAAAAAAATTTCACCGCTTTTTTTTTTCTCTCGCCTCTACTGATTGTTTCTGTCCGGCTCGCAGTGTGTGCGCGCTTTTTATTTACCTGTAACGACATCAATACTTTTGTCAGTCAGTCACTTAGTCACATAATCGCTGGTGGGGCCAACGAGACCAACAGCTGATTGCGATCGATTGTCATCGAGGCCTGGCGTAACCAGCGGAACACTTAACACTTAACACTGAACCTTGAACATGCTGATGAGAGACCCGCGACCGACACAAGACCCGTAGACCCCTTTTAGCGAGCCGAGCACCAAGACTCCGCGATGCGAACTGAAGAATTCACTTTATGCAAATAGGATCGTATGCCCACAGGGCCAGCTGCCATCTACCCATACCGACACCGACTCCGACAGCAACTCTGATTCCGATTCCGATCCCGACTACCAGGCCGAATCCGAGAGCGCGTCTTATGTAATCTTTTGCACTTGTTCAATACTAAGCCGAATCCGTCAAGCACAATATGTATATATATGTACATATGTATGTATATATGTATGTACATACTTTGGCCAGCTATCTGTTGAATAACTCACACAACTCGAGCATGTGATGTGTTATGAAAGCTCATCGAGTGTCTCCCCTTTGGGATTTGATCAAATATCAGGTCTTGAGCACTTTGTTCTCTATTCCATATATTTTGTATACAATTGCAACTCTGTACTCTATGTACTCTCTTTGCATTTGCATTTACTGCAATATGAAAGCTATAACTTTGAGCTCTCAGTTTTTTGAATCAATTTCCAGTTACCTTATGCTGCCTGCAATAGAAAACTTAGTTCCATAATATTACTTAACCAAGTATTTGGTATATATAATACTATATTTTCTATAAAAGAGAGTCAATAGAGATGCATGGAAGTGAGTTTAAGTACATTGAAGAGCTTGTATATGACACGATTTCCAATTGAGTTTACGGACCAGAGTTTAATTAAGCTATTTGATAGTTATTGTCATAGAGATCACTAATTCATATATTTGATTCCACATTCACATATCAAATATTCATTGCTCTGCTCTATTAACACGCTAATTATCATTTAATCTATTGGCACAGCTCATCAGCACCATCCATGGGCTCTTATAATTTATATAAGACTGGCTATTACCAGTACAGCTCAAAGCAATCAGAAATTAACAACCAATATGCCCTGATTTCCAATTTTCAATGTGTTTGGGATTAAAAAAGAAAAAAAACTTATGAGATCCTATATATCTTTTATTTCTTTTTATATAATCGTTTGGCTACTTCTGTAAAGTTTTACAAAAGAACCCAATCTATATATAATAATATTTTGACTATAAAAGACTATATGTTATATTCATATATGTATTTCAGTAGATATTATTTCTCTTATAATTTCACAATTTCACTATATTTTTCTACTAGATCCCGATACTCTATGGCAGCAATTGTGTAGCATACTTTTGAGTTGGAACTGAGCACAGTCTTGGATAGTCTAGTAGCTATAATTGCTTAACCTGGGATGATTAAATATTTAGCTTTAAATTAAAGTTGAGGCCTTTTCCGATTGCTGGCCAATTGAATGTTTCACACAAACAAGTGCAAGACAAGACAAGTGAATGTGACTGTGAATGTGAATGAATGCCCTGGACACGATGTGAACAAGTGTTCCTCCACTTGTTGTTGGCGCTGCTGCTTATCGCCCTGTCAGCTCAATCGAATGGTCCTCTATGAGTAACGTGCATGGCAACGTGCAGCTACTGTAAGCTGAGAAGACAAACAGGCACACAGACACTCTCTCCATGCATGTGTGTGTGCGTGTGTGTGTGTGTTTGAGTTTGTTATTGTTTGTGCAAATGTGAATTGCAATTTATTCTTTTTTTTTTGGAGGTTCTCGTATTCTGTGAAATCCCACAGGGCCCTGGTTTCCCACCAGCAATCACGTGGGACACCCACTGGACCTGTAAAGGGCCCCGTCGCTCCCCACCACTTCCACGTCCCCCTTCCCTACGCCTGCCCGTTGGCCACTTATCACTCAAATTACGAGCGCGCTTGATGCGCAGTTTCAATATTTGTCGTTGGCCGGGCAAACAAGCCAAGCTCTTTTTGACCAACTTTTGAAAGACGAGTGAGCGTGAGTGATCGTACGCGCAGTGGAGCCCATATATATCGTGCTGTTCGCACTTGAAATCGCATTCATGCTGCTGATAAGCATCGCCAGGCAGAACGGGCGCCAACAACAACAACAGCAGCAACAACAACGAAACAGATGAAAAAAAAAAAAAAAAAACTTGAAAAATAAAAACTACATAAAATACAAAATTAACAATGATGTGGAAACATTCGAAAAGGAAACGAAGAAGCAGAAGACGAAGAGGAAGAAGCAGAAGAACAGTCAGTGAAATTATAAAAATTTGTTTATTTATTGCGTGCTTCAATTTTGATCATTATCGAACGTGTTGCAAATCGGTCGGGCGACTTTCGTTTTGTATTCGCCTTCCCATTCGCATTCACTCCACTAATTTTCATATATATATAAACATATACATATATCTCTGATTTTTTTTCTTTTTGCATTTGCTGGTCTCGTGCGAACACTTAAGGATATGCAGTGGACTCTGTTGTCGACTGAATACCCTTACTTTTTGAGAGGTGTCAAAAGTTTACAATAGTTAGTTAAATCCTTGGCAGAAAATATCATAAATTCTATTCAATTTGACTTGATATAGATATATAGAGGGAGGGAACTACTTTTCATACTTATTCACGAAAGTTAAATGAGTATATTGGCTTTGCTCATCTTGTTATCCGTCCTTGTATCCGTAATAATGCAAACTTCTATTGAAGCTAAAGAGATTTTGAGCACATCGTGTAGAGGGCGTGGCAAATCGGAAAATGCATTTCCGGTATCTCGCATTAATAACATGATTAAGAAACTATATATGACGGATACATATTGAAATATGTTAACTTAAAGTCAAACCAAATTTAAAATAGTATAATAATTAATTCATAATATTCAAAAAGCTCCACTAACACATTTAATATCGATTTTTAAAATATTGTAAAAAAAATAACAAAAAAATACATATTAAATATTAAAAAAAAAAAAAGGAAATTTAAATAATCACATTTTTCTTTGCAAGATTTTTTTTTTTTTTAATTTTATTGTAATTTTATAATATTAATTATTATCTGAAAATTATTCTTCACAATGAAAAATGTGTTAGCTTAAATTAAATGACTAGAAGAAATAGATCATACAAAAATGTTTTAAAAAATTAGTTTTAAAACTGTTGCATAATAAAAAATTTAAAAAAAAAAAATCTTGATATAAATAAATAAATAAATGAATAAAACCCTAGATCCAAATAAAATTAATTTACCAATTTAATATAAACTAAGCCAGCATTGACAAAAATCCCCAAAAATACTAAAACCAAATTTGAATTTTTATTTGACTTCGTATCAAAATCAAAAACCAAAGAAAAAAAGCAGCAACAAAAAAAAAAATTGATTTGAAATTGAAATAAAACTATGAGCATGTGAGACTGATAATGATGATGGGCAGCAAGTGGGCAAAGACAAACGAAATTGATAAATTGATGACGATTGCGGAGAAAGTCTCGCGGCGAGCGATGCGTGCCCCCCCAGCGTCGCGACGACTGCGTCGCTCTATGGACGGCATCGGCGCAGCCCCGACGGCTGCTGATGACGGACCCAGCGGCCGACCAGCTGAGCGCTCTGGCCCCAGAACTGTGAAAAGTTCAATAAACTTGTAAGTTTGCCAAAAAAAAAAAATGAAGCAACAACAACAAAACACACACAAACAGAAAAAAAAAGTAAATAAAACCAAAAGCAAACTTTAGCGGCGATGCCGGCAGCAACAGCCGCGTCGACAGCAGCAGCAACCAGCAACAGCAACAGCAACCAGCAACCAGCAACGTGCAACGTTTGTGAAAGCAACCAAAAAACGCCAAATTGTAAGTGCGTTTACGTTTGCATTACGATGACATCGACGCCGTCATCATCAGCGTCCATCGATGCCGATGCCGATGCCGATGCCATGCAAACGTGGCCGCAGCAGCGCCGGCAGCGCCAGCCCCGGCAGAGGCCAACAAACAGAGAGAGACAGGCAATGCTGCCGGCGCTAATGTAGACGCTGTTGTTGTTGCTGCTGTTGCTGTTGTTGCTGTTGCTGTTGTTGCTGTTGCCGCTGCCATCGCGGCCGCAGTCAGCGTCTGCGCGGCAGCGTTCGTTGACTTAACGCACTACTAACTCAGTGCCACAGTCACCGACTTTTGAAATGTGTGTTGTAAACACACACACACACACACACACACACACGCATACAGAGTGAGCACACAGCACACACTCGCACACACACACACATGTGAGCCGCGCTCAAGTGCTTTGTCGCTGTGTGTATGTTTCATTTTTCACCATTATTTATGCTAATGATAATATTCACGTTGTTGCTTTTGCTTTTGCTTCGGCTTTGCCTCTGTTTTCTTGTGTTTGTTGTATTATATTGTGTCTTTGATTTCTGTGTGTCTGCATGTGTGTGTGTGTGTGTGTTTGTGTGTTTTTTATTGCCACACAGCTGCGAAGAGTCATAGATATTCATGTACAATTTGTAGCATTTTGTTTGGGCCTTTTAATTGATACAATTAGCCAACAAATTAGCTCTTTCGGCTAGGCGACTCTACTTTGTTCAATTGCAATTGATTCTTGTTGCTGCTGCTGCTGCATACGGAAGTTGCTCGTGAGCCACAGAAGCAGCAGCAGCAGCAGCAGCAGCAACAGCAAATTGCTGGTATATGGAAGTGAAAGCATCTCCGAAAGTTGTAAAATATGAATGTGCTTGGGAGCAGCAGCAGCAGCAGCAGAAGTCGGCGCTCGCTGTCTTGATGCTGCGCCATAGCCGAACTCTGATGCGCTATATGAGAAATAAAACAAATGCAAATGCAAATATCAAATCATAATCTCAATAAGTTGGAAGACTTGTAACATGAAAAGATTATCAAGTAATTTCTTTTCTATAAAGTTGTTTTAGTAGGCATGCACTAAGAATAAACTTTACCTACATTTATCTATAAGCCAATGACCCTAATTGTTACTGCTTAATTCTTAAGTGAGTCAGTTCAATTTTAATCTATAATGGATAAAGTTATATCTATCTATCTATCTATCTATCTATCTATCTATTTATCTATCTATCTATCTATCTATCTATCTATCTATCTATCTATCTATCTATCTATCTATCTATCTATCTATCTATCTATCTATCTATCTATCTATCTATCTATCTATCTATCTATCTATCTATCTATCTATCTATCTATCTATCTATCTATCTATCTATCTATCTATCTATCTATCTATCTATCTATCTATCTATCTATCTATCTATCTATCTATCTATCTATCTATCTATCTATCTATCTATCTATCTATCTATCTATCTATCTATCTATCTATCTATCTATCTATCTATCTATCTATCTATCTATCTATCTATCTATCTATCTATCTATCTATCTATCTATCTATCTATCTATCTATCTATCTATCTATCTATCTATCTATCTATCTATCTATCTATCTATCTATCTATCTATCTATCTATCTATCTATCTATCTATCTATCTATCTATCTATCTATCTATCTATCTATCTATCTATCTATCTATCTATCTATCTATCTATCTATCTATCTATCTATCTATCTATCTATCTATCTATCTATCTATCTATCTATCTATCTATCTATCTATCTATCTATCTATCTATCTATCTATCTATCTATCTATCTATCTATCTATCTATCTATCTATCTATCTATCTATCTATCTATCTATCTATCTATCTATCTATCTATCTATCTATCTATCTATCTATCTATCTATCTATCTATCTATCTATCTATCTATCTATCTGTCTATCTATCTGTCTATCTATCTATTTATCTATCTAATTCTATCTCTCTGTTGTCTCACTCTTTTATTTTTCAATTAATTCTCTCCATTCCTCTGTCTATCTCTATCTCTCTCGTATGTGCTAGTACTCACGCTCACTCTCTCTCTCTCGCTCTCTCTCTCTCTCTCTCTCTCTCTCTCTCTCTCTCTCTCTGTCGCACTCCATCACTCTTTCTTCTTCTCTTTCTCTCTGTCCCTCTCTCGCTATATCTCCTTTCATTTACTGCAAACTTTACTCCAAATGATATGCTGATACAATCCCTTGTAAGCAGCATGAACTTTAGTCCAATATTTCATTCCAGAAGCGAGAAGTCGATATATGAATGATATGCATTCCTCATTGTAGCTTCCTCTTTATAATGAAAGCACATCATCATGACTTTAGTAACTGGCTCTAATTTCAATCTGAAGGAAAGAATTTGATTTAAGCTTTGGAGTTGCCCGATAATGATAATATCTTGCCATGAAACACCTGCGAATTGTAGAAATTTTTCCGCTGCGATAGGCTCAGATTGAAGCTAAAAACTTTTTCCATGAACCCGATCATGAATGGGTGAATGTGATAAGGGAAACATTTGTATGCCGCATCTTGATCTCAAACTATTATGGATTGTGCAAAAGTTGATGCTTCCACGAATGCTAAAGGTAGGTCAAGCTTTAAGCCACACGCACAACTTCCTCTTTTGGGCAAAAACAAAAGAAACAAAAAATCAAAATTTCCTCAACATTCAAATGAAATTCAAATCTTGTGTAAAGTGTGTGCCAGGCCCCAAATTCAATTTCTATTCGAGCACATGCTAAAAATTAAAACTAAATACGTCCATACAAATGTTTGCCGACGAAACGACACGCCCAGCTGTGTTGCTGAGGGGCAGTGTACATAGAGCGGCAACAATTGTTATGTAGAGATCGTTGTTGAAGAAAGCCCGCGCCATAGGCCTTTACAAATTACAAATGAGTCAAAAGTTGGCGCTGGCCAAGAAGCCAACGGTAAATTTGGCCAAACAACTGTAATACAACAGGCAAACAGACAACGGACAAACGACAACCGACAACCGACAACCGACAGCAGACAGACAAAAATGGACAAACGGACAGAGCAACAGCGAGAGACGCGACGCGGCTCGACAACTTTTTAATTGCCCTCAAAAGCAACTCCAAAAACCTAAGAAGCAACACTCTCTGGCACTCTGGCACTCTGGCAAGGGGTATCGCCATTGCCATCGCCATTGTCATCATCATCATCATTTGACTTTAAATGCCAGCCCAGAATCGTAGACGGGCCCTCAAAGGCAGCAGCAACAGTAACAGCAACAGCAACAGCAGCAACAGCAACGGCTCAAATAGGCCGTAAAATTTCTTTTTGCTGCTGCAGATTCTGCTCACAAACAGCAACAACAATTTACCAGCAGTCGGAGTTTTTGTTTAATTTTAACATCTTTTTTCATACTTTAGAAAGTTTTTCAATTTTTTTTTTCTCATTATTATTATATACATATATCTGTGTATACTCAAGACATGTAAGTGCAGGATTATTGTGACAGGGGAGCACAAAAAAAAGAAGTCCAGAAAGTAAAAGTACTAAATAGAATCTAAATGCTGGCAACACGTGCCACACAGCAGCAGCAGTAGCAGCAACAGCAGCAACAGCAGCAGCAGCAACAGCGCAGCGGCAGCATTTTGTTGTTTTATTACATTTTTTATTCAAATTTGAATACAAGTAGGTGAAATGTCATTGAACTCGCAACCGCAACCGCAACAGCATCAGCAGCAGCAGCAACGACGAGCGACTAGACGGCGCAGCAGCAGTAGTAGCAGCAGCAGCAGCAGCTCAATGAATTTTGTTAATTGTTGTTGCTGCTGCGGCGACAACAGCAACAGACAGAGGCTCGTGTCCTGGCCAAATGTTGCTGCCTTGATTTGGCATTTGGCATACATTTTGTGAGCTGCCCGCAGCTGCAGCTGCTGCGATTGCGGCGCGCACGTCTCCACGACGTGACGACGCGCTGGCGAATGGCCAACGTCTGATGTGGCAGCTAATCGCAAGTGATAAGAGCAGCAGCTGCAACCAGCTCGAACATGTTTGAGACAAAACAGACGAAAAGTGCTCAGCGCAGCTCCAGAGAGCCGCACAGCGAGAAAGAGAGAGGCAGAGAGCGTGTGGGTGAGAGAGAGGCCAAAGAGTGAGAGAGAGAGAGGAAACGGTTGGGGCGGCTGTTAAAGAGCAGGCGAAGAGTGCGCGCTTGCCAAGGCACGAACAGCTGATCGCAGGTCGCGAGGCCCACGCGTCGTATGCGCAACGCTAGCCAAATCGCCAAAATGCCACAAAGATGGGCACAAAAGTGGGACAGCGGCAACAGCGGCAACAGCAGCGCCAGCAGCAGCATGCTGGTTAAGTAAGAGGCAAGAGGAAGCAGCAGGCAAAGCCACATCCGCTTCAATGTCAACGAGCGCCCCTCGTGTCCTACATTCGCAGATTTGGCACAGCAGCAATAAAAAAAAAAAACCAAACAAAAACAAAAAAGAAAACTTTGCCATATGCAAAACTAATGGAGAGTGCAACAGCAGCCACAGCAGCAGCAGCAGCAGCAGCCACTGCTCAAGGCGGATGTTGCAGTTAAGTTGTTGTTGTAATTTATGCATGCAAAGTTCATTAACATTTCGTAAGCGGGCAAGAGGGGCGGGCATAAAGTTGTTGTTGTTGCTGTAGCTGCTACTGCTGCTGCTGCTATTGCTGCTGCTGCTATTGCTGCTACTGCTATTGCTGCCTTCATTTAACATAGAAATTCAAATGTTCTGCTTTCGCTCTGCAATATATCAGCAGCTTTAATAGCCATGTCCATGCCTAGCTCTAGCCACCCCAGCCACTCTTTGCCTCTCGTCTCTTCTCTGCTCTCCCTCTCCCTTCCCCTGCCTTCGCCCCACTACCGTCGGCTCTGGCGCTAGTTCGCTTTGAGTGTGCTGTCGCTCAGAATCATTCGAAATTGCAGATATTATAATATCCGTAGGAGTAGAAAGTTGGTAATCAATCAAGTGTAAGATAACTTTCGCTCTGCTTGCAAATTGTTGCAAGTTTTCTAGCAAGTTCGTTGCCTAAGTCTTTCGTATTTGCTGCCCATGACAGTGAAAATTGCGGAAATTTATCAGAATTTTCCTATCATATTAAGCGTAATTACTACACTTGCTGTATTGCCTGAGAGAAAATGGAAAACTATTCAGAAAAAAAAGTCTTGCTTGAATTCAATTAGAATTATACTCAGCATTGATTCAATGTAATTTCATTTGATTGATTTTTCTTTATTCTATACTTTTAAACATTTTTGTGCTTTGCTTTAAAAAATTATTAATTGGATATTAATTAAATATCTGCATGATTTTTACACATTTTTAAAGATTTTAATATTTTTCTCTGAGAAAAGAATTTTTGTTACTTTTAAAATTGAAATTAAATATTTTTTTTGTTCTATTTTTCCCTTCGGAAAACAATTAATTTAGAATTTGTTTTTTTTTTAAATAATTTTTTCTTATATTTTAAAATATTTTTTTTTAATTTTTTAAGGTTTTTTTTTTTTTTTTATTTTACAATTTTTATCTGTGAAAAAATCTTATTTCCCATTTATTTTAATATTATATTGCATTTTTAATTATTCGTCTGCTGTTGTTGTACTTACAGATTTTATTTTTGTAATTTAAAATTTTTTTATTTAATTAATTTTTTTTACCACTTTTTGGTGACAAATATAATATTATTTTATTATTTTTAATTTGATATTATTATTTTATCATGGCTTTAAGTTTTTTTTTTTTTCAAGTTTTACATTTCTGAAAAACTCATGCAAAAGTGAAAAAAGTTCTAGCCAAGCAACGATGCCTTTGCTCGAACAGTTTACTTAATGGATGCTGTATTCAGGTGTATATACCTATATCTGTATGTCTATATCCATCTAAATATATGCCACTGGGGTAGTTGAATTTTCTCGAATTTCGTTGAACGCATTTCGTGGCACACACCCGGCCAGTTGCTGTGCCACAAAGGGGCAGCCAGTCCACAGCATACTTTCGCCAAATGCGTAGAGCAGCAGCAGCAGCAGCATCAGCGGCAGAGGCAACAGCTGCGAAAATAAAACTAAAATAAAAACTAAATAAATGAATTTCCCCAATTAAAATAATGCTCAAATGACGATAGAAATTTCTTGGAAAAAGTCTACCTGCCGAGACGAGCAGCGAACGGCCAAATGTCGCCAAAGCAACAAAATGGGAAGCAACTCGCAGCAGCAGCAGCAGCAGCAGATGCAACAACAACTGCAACTGTGTATCCGAAAAATGCACGAAAAAACAAAAACAAAGCAAAACAACAACAACAACAAAAATAGGCAAGCATGCGCAACAACAACAGTTGCTAGTGGCACAACTAGCAACAAACAAACAACAACAACAATAACAACAAGATGATTGCGAATAGTTGAGTCAGTCAGTCATGGACAACGACGACGACGACGACGACGACGTTGCTGCTGCTGCTGCTGCTGCTGCAACATCCACTACTGACACACTGACTGCTGTTTTGCTGGTGTGGCAACAGTTGCATGTGCTATGTTGCACTTGCTCATTTTTGCGAACAATTTGTGACCATGAACGTGAAACTACAAAAACATCAACTGCAAAGTGAAAAATAATTGATTCCGGAAGGAAACTGCCTCAACTGGTTTTCGCTTTAGGATTTGTGACTTTGCTGTTGATTTCATTTAAGCAAATGTTGCTCGTGTTGCTGCTGCTGCTGCTGCGCTTTGCATTTGGTGTCGTAACAGTGAAATGTAGCGCCTTTCAACAATTGACTTTCCGCCCGGGTGAAATTCATGTTAAATTGCTGTCGCACACATTTCTGGTCAATTATAAAGATGCAGCAACAACAACTGCAGCGGCAACATGTTGTTGACAAAAACTGGCAACAGCAACATTATTATATTATTTTTTATTTTTATTTTATTGCTGTTGTTGTTGCTGTTGCTGTTGCTGTTGCAGTGATTAAATTTGCCATTGCTGCTGCAGTTGCTGTTGTTGTTATTGCTGCTGCTGCTGCTGCTGCTGCAGTTGCTGCTGTTGTTACACTTGACATTCGCTGTGAGGCTTCAGCAGTCGCTGATATGTTGATGACAGTTTTGTGTCAGCCAGCGATGCGCATTGTTGTTGCTATTATTAATGTTGTTGTTGTTGTTGCCGTTGCCGTTGCCGCTGCTGTCGCCGCTAAAAGGAAGTGGAGAAATCTAACCATACAAAAACGTTAATAAGCCGACAACTTTTGGTTCATTGCATTATTTCTGGTCTCATCTCTGCTTAAAAAAAAAAAAACGGTGCGAATTGTCCAAACTGAATTGATTTACGTCTTGCCTGAAAATGTTTTGTGGCTTTTCACTCTTCATTTTCGATTGAGATATATGTCGATATCAGATATAGATATTAATAATATATGTACATATTTGAGATATATGAAATGTCAGAGGCTAGACATGGACCCAAATGATGGACTATTATGGACCTAAATAGGACCTGAATCTGCACACCTTCTCCTCGAAACAAATATATATAGAAGCAGATACTATGATAGATTATTGAGACATCGCAGCTTGCTCGGAAGAAGGCTGCTTCCTGACTGTCCACTAGGGCTTAGGCAAAATAATAATAATAAAATAATTGCGAACTTTTCAAATATTTTCTTTTAGTCATGAATACTTAAAAGTGTTAGTTTCATATCTTGTTAACATATTCATATTCTTAGATAAAAATGTTTTCTTTAAATTTTTTCAATAATTCATGAACATCTATTCTATCCACTTCAACCTGAATAGGATACTGATATGATATAAATATTGATATTAGATATTATACCAATATATTTTCCAGTTCTTAAAATTCTAAGATTTACCGGGAGATTTTATTGTCGGCCTGCTGTGGCAGTCTATCAAAATATTAAGTATAGTATTAAATATAGATATAGATATATTAAAGTATAGATATAGATATAAATATAGACAGAAAACAATTTGAGCTCATATATAAATTTCAGATGTCAATCTTTTTCCTCAACATTCCAGGAAATTTCTAATTGATTTGTTCATAATTTATAATAATAATTTTATATATCAATAGTATATATGTATGTACATATCTACATTCCCCAAGCACTTCCCCCACAAAGACCTCATGCCAACAACTTGCACCTGGTTTTGTTCTTAGCGCCTCTTGGCAATGCAATGCAGATCTTTTTGGTAGAGATCTTTTGCCTCAGGTTGGGCATTCTCTTGCCAAGACTGAGACGGCGGCTTGTCTTAAATTTGCAATCTTTGGCTGTGAAACTTTCTCAATTGAAAATTGCATTTGAGCGCGGTTGCCGGCAAGGGAGGGGAACAAGCAAAGGCAATGGCAACGGCAACGGCAGCAGCAGCGATTTCCCTCGAATTTTCCGAGCCGCTTGACTGGAGGTAAGACTAAAAGCTGGAGCTGGAGCTGTGGTTGCTGCTGCCAGTGCTACCTGTTGTTGTTGTTGTTGTTGTTGTTGTTATTGTAGCTGGAAGTCGTTGCCGCCAGCTGTTGACCGAAAAAAAGTGTGTCAAGTTTTCGACAAAGATCAAGTACATCTCAGATAGTACGTCAAATGTATTTGGTGCTGCTGTTGGCGGTGCTGCAGCAGCAGGTCTACGGCTGCATCCGCTGCTCGTGCCATTCCAGTTCCCATGACCAAAATGTTCTCAATATCTGGCAGTGTTTTGGCTTAGATTTCGGTGCAATTTGATTTTTCTAGCGGTGCCAACGCTGCTCCAGTGAAAGTGCAGCCGCACGCCAAATGCCATGCAGAAATGTGTGGCAAGCACTCGCAATGCCAGCACGAAAGTCAATTATCCGCCGATCAAGTGAACAAAGCATTCGAATTTTAGAATGAAAATTGTCAGTCACCGCAGTAGTATGTGCATGAGCCGTAACCCACGAGGAAAAGTGCTCACAGCGAAGGCAGCATATGGAAGGCTAATTGAAGCAGTGGGAAGTGCAGAGAAGGGCTCATAGTTAGAAGTGTGAAGGAGGGTTAGATGAAGTGGAGCAGATCTAGACCAGCTTAGGATCATTTGAGTGCTGTAGTACATAATTTCTGTGTTCGGGTACGTCACACTATCATTACGATATCTATGCATATAGGGAACTAAACGAAATTGACTATTCCCATAGAGTGAGAGAGTTTCTCCAATTTAAGATACAAAACTGGCTGAGGTATATGAAATCAAATAAACATTAATTACTCTGAACCAACATTTCAATATTAGTGCCCGAGGCTATGCTTTAAAACCCTAGAAAGTGATTTGATATGTATGTAGAGAAGAAATATAGAAACTTCTAGCGCGTTCCGTATACCAGAATATCTATTTGAAATGTTCAGTCACTAGCTTAGATAGTCTACGAACCCGATTATAAGAACAGACAGATAGACAGACGGACATGGCTAGATAAGAGCACTCCCATCGATATAATAAACAGTACTCTAATGATCTTGGCCACCCCATCCTCTGTCTTCTACACACAATAGGGGCATTTTCAATTCAGCCAAGACTATAATAAAAAGTGAATAAAAGAAGCTTTTACTTCAATGTAAAAGGGGCATTACCTCAAGTAAGAAAAAACTCTATCAGAAACTGAATATCAAAAATATTTTCATTGAATAGAAATTTGTAATTATTCGATCTGAAGAGCAGAGAGAAGAGAGTTGAGAGCTGCGATCGGCAGTCAATTGAGGAAAATGTGCGGTAGCTGCGGCCGGTAACACCTGAAACTGCAGGTTCGATGCCGGCTGTTGGGGTCAATGTACCGTTGCGGCTGGGGTCAGTGCGCCAGCTGGTGGGCGTTGAGTGGCCAACGGCAATGGGTACGGTCATCGGTCCCAGCTGTGCCATGGCCGTACTTTGGCGACCTACATATTTTGGTTTCGTCTACACTGACCTACTGCTGAGAGAGTGCCGTGCGGGTCTGGGTCAGAGAAAGGGAGAACTTGTTTGTGGTAAGTGCTCACTTTTGCCACAATCACTTGGACGGCCACTTGCAGTGATTGCTCAATCGAAGAAGGTAGCCAACCGCAGCCGAGACCGCTACCAAGACCAAGACCAAAACCATTCCGGCGGCAATCAAGTTCAGCTTTGACTTTGCCTCTCGCTGACACCTGCAGCAATCAGCCGAGCGGGAATCAATCGTCATCAGATAGCAGATAATGATACAGATACAGATACAGATACAGATACAGATACAGATACAGATACAGATACAGATACAGATACAGATACAGATACAGATACAGATACAGATACAGATACAGATACAGATACAAGATACAGATACAGATTACAGCTACAGATACAGATACAGATACAGATACAGATACAGATACAGATACAGATACAGATACAGATACAGAATACAGATACAGATACAGATACAGATACAGATACAGATACAGATACAGATACAGATACAGATACAGATAAGATAAATACAGATACAGATACAGATACAGATACAGATACAGATACAGATACAGATACAGATACAGATACAGATAACAGATACAGATACAGATACAGATACAGATACAGATACAGATACAGATACAGATACAGATACAGATACAGATACAGATACAGATACAGATACAGATACAGATACAGATACAGATACAGATACAGATACAGATACAGATACAGATACAGATACAGATACAGATACAGATACAGATACAGATACAGATACAGATACAGATACAGATACAGATACAGATACAGATACAGATACAGATACAGATACAGATACAGATACAGATACAGATACAGATACAGATACAGATACAGATACAGATACAGATACAGATACAGATACAGATACAGATCAGATACAGATACAGATACAGATACAGATACAGATACAGATACAGATACAGATACAGATACAGATACAGCTACAGATACAGATACAGATACAGATACAGATACAGATACAGACGATACAGATACAGATACAGATACAGATACAGATACAGATACAGATACAGATACAGATACAGATACAGATACAGATACAGATACAGATACAGATACAGATACAGATACAGATACAGATACAGATACAGATACAGATACAGATACAGATACAGATACAGATACAGATACAGATACAGATACAGATACAGATACAGATACAGATACAGATACAGATACAGATACAGATACAGATACAGATACAGATACAGATACAGATACAGATACAGATACAGATACAGATACAGATACAGATACAGATACAGATACAGATACAGATACAGATACAGATACAGATACAGATACAGATACAGATACAGATACAGATACAGATGCAGATGCAGATACAGATACAGATACAGATACAGATACAGATACAGATACAGATTCAGGTTCAGGTTCAGGTTCAAAGAACTTTTCGATCGCCCATTCACTGTCGCTGGGCGATCATTGATTAGGCTTTCACGACGTCACCTCTCGACGTGAGCGCTTTTAAATTCAAAGCCGCCACTGCGACTATCTGTGAAGACTTCCAATTGTTCCATGCACCGACTAAATGTCTGCTAAGGCTGCTCACTTCGCTCGATACCCTGTAGGAGTTGTAGGGTAGGATAGTCACTATGGGTATATCATTATCCTTATTATATTAGTAAGCCCAGGACTTCTACTAAAATGTAAATTAGTAAAATGTAAACATGTAAATTATGTAAAATTGGTCAAAAGCAATGTTAATCCATCTGAATTTCTTTGGCGCAGCCAACTTCACTTTGTAAAGTCCCTAAATGACGCGAACGAATCGTGAATTTAATAATTTAAAATTAACTTCTTGACAAACATATGAAGGCACGCAGTTTGGCTACACACGCATGCATACATATATGTTGCATGCAACTTTCCAAATGACATACAACTCGTATGATGGCTGCATGCAGGTTCTGCCGGCAAAGAGATGGGCTCGTGACTGTGACGGCATAAGTAGCGCTGGCATACGATGATGGGCACGCACGGCTTCACCAATATATAATCATATCATATATGTATATACTTTGGATATTATATATACATACAGACATAATATAGGCATAGATTTATGACTTTGCTGCGTGTCACGACATGGACCCATCACTAGCATCGCCGGCGCTCGGTGACTGTGCTATTTTCATATGCGCGCCCTGTTGCCGCTGATAACCCAATATCCCAGTTAAATATGAAATCAAAAGCCGTAAAAGACAAGGGAATTTAAATACGCGCTGAAAGAGAGAGCACAACGCCAATTACAAACGAAGACAAAGACAAAGTCAAAAGAAAATGAAGAAATAACTATATACTTTGCATAGCCATTTCAATGCTCTATCGCAATCGAAAATTTAAGAGCTCTCAGAACAGGAAGGGAAGCTATGCTGATGAGTTAGCAATGATAATGAATCTAATATATATAGATAATTTACTATTTATATCTATCCGCTTAGTCATACCCAGTTGAAACTTATATTATTAAATCATTTCTAATGAGCCAACACAATAAAAGAAAAATCGTTAGTATGCCTACAAAATCTTAAAATTATTGAACATTTTATTCAAGTTCCCTACAATCTCTTTTATCAATAATTTACTAAACAAAAAAAAAAAATGCGAAATAATAATAATAATTTGGACTATCAAAAATTCCAATAGGGAGCCTAGATAGATGTTATTTTAGCCAAGCTTTATATTCAGCTCAACCATAGATTCTGCTCAACTTTAGAGCATATTGAAGTGAAAATTTGATACTTAGCTAATTTAGCTCATTTTTAGCTCATACGCAGCTCGTATCTAAATTAGATTAAACTCAAACTCAACTCAGATTCAGTCAGATTCATATTCATCTCATCTATCATATCCAGCTTATATTCAACATTTGATGTTAGGCTGATGTTCTGCTCAGATTCAGTTCACATACAGCTCTAATTAAGTTCATTCAGATTCAGCTCCCATTAGCATCATATGCAGCTCCTATTAGAATAATATTCAGCTCACATTAATTTTATTCTCATTTCTATTAAGCTCATATTGAAATCATATTTACTTCTTACACTTCTCCAACTCAAATATTAATCCAAGCAAAAATGAAATCCTACGAATACGATAGTAAAATGTTCTTACCTATCAACCATATCACTTGATCACCTCACTCATAATTTCCTATAAAATTTCAGCGCAGCAAACTAAATGTGAATGTGTGGTTGCCCGCCCATGCGAAGGGCAGCATAAATCCGTTATGCGTGATTCGAGCGGCGTGGGCGATGGTGTTAGCGACGTTGGGCCCCGACCAATTGCCCGAGCCCAATTACTTTCAATTGTCGCTTTGTCGCCAGCCCAGAGCCGCACGGCCGTCTGGGCGCTTTGGGCAAATATATAAAAGCGTTGAGACGATCGGGAAGGTGTTTCTTTTGGCCAAACAATGCCGAGACGCGCGCTTATCATTCTCTGGCTGGCCGTGGGCCTCGGCCTGGCCACGGCCATGGGACGCTTCAAGCCGGCTGTGCCGCCGCCGCCACGCTGGGGCGCCAACATGCAGATGCTGCGCCGGCACAACAGTATGTACGCACGGTGGCCAGGTCGTCGATGTGGTCTATATGGCAGTTATCTATTTTGGTTGTTGCAGGCGCCGCCTTTGACTTCTGGTCGGAGAACAGCGAGACGAACATCTGGGAGCACAGCGGCCTCTTCGAGGGCGACATCATGCTGCATCGCGAGCTCTTGCGCAACGGACTGCTGAACGAGCGACAGACGTGGCCGGATGCCGGCGTGCCGTTCTACATAGACGCGGATGACTTCAGTGAGTAGCCAAAGAAATGCACATCCAATGCGATAATTGAAGTTTGAAAGGTGCTTTGGGACAGCGGCCAACCAGACAATGGTCATATTGAAGGCGTTCAAGGAGTATCACGATCGCACCTGCATACGGTTTCGGCCATACGAGAAGGGCGACAAGCACTGGCTGCTCATCAAGGGCAACTACTCCGGCTGCTGGTCGAGCGTCGGCCGGCGGCAAGGCGGCCAAATACTCAATCTCAATACGCCCAAATGTGTCACTCACGGCGTGATCGTTCACGAGCTGCTGCACGCTTTGGGCTTCTACCACCAGCAGAGCGCCACCGAGCGCGACGAGTATGTGAAGATCAACTGGGAGAATATCTTGGATGGCCACGCCCACAACTTTAATAAGTACGCCCGCACCCACATCACCAACTTTGGCGTCGAGTACGACTATCAGAGCGTCATGCACTACAGCTCCCTGGCGTTCAGCAAGAATGGAAAGCCAACGATTGAGCCGCTGGTAAGTGATTTCTAGTTCAAGTCTCTAATCCAAAATGCTTCAGCTTTTGCCAAAGCTCAATTTCGTCCAGCATCTTTAGATTCAAAATACCTACATATATAGTGTTGTATTCAAGAAGAAGCAAAATAAATTAGAATATAAATAAAAGAGTTTAGTAATTTACATAGAGAGAGGGAATGGGTGAGAGGAGTAGACAAAAGAGAGATTGAGAGAGTAATTGAGATAGAGAGAGATTTGGGAAGGCAAAAAGAGTAAGAGGGAGGCAGAAAGAGAGAGAGAGAGAACGGCTAGAGGCGTAGAGAGAAAGAAAGAATGGATGAAAGGAGTATACAAGAGAGAGAGAGAGAGAGAGAGAGAGAGAGAGAGAGAGAGAGAGAGAGAGAGATAGAGAGAGAGATAGAGATAGCGAGATAGAGAGAGACGAATAGCCAAGAGAGAGATAGAGGGAGTAATTGAGAGATAGATGAGGGAGAGAGAGAGATTTTGAGATATAGTGAGAGAGAGAGAGTGACGAAGAAAGAGATGTAAGAAATGAGACAGCAAAAGAGGGTGAAAGAGAACTGCAAGAGATACATAGTAAGTAAGAATGAAGAGGGGAAATAAAGATTAATGGAAAGTAGGTAGAAGAGACTCTTACTTATAGTCGAAGGATCTAAATCTCCGAAAAAGAAATGAGAAATAGCTGTAATGCTATCCAATACTTTCTTATGACTGCATTTGTTTTGTTGGATAAGAATTATAAATATAATTAGGATAAAGTACATTTCATTAGCATTTGAAATTAGAAAAAGAGAGAACGAATGAAAGGAAAATATAGTATCAATTTTATCATTGACATCAATGATATGAAAATGGATGCCTACACATAAAGCTAATATATCAAACTTAGAGAGAGGTAAGATAATGTATATGAAACAAAATCAAATTGAATAAAATGAGCCTAAAGTGAAGAAAACCAAATCAAATTAAATACAATATAATTTTAATACTAATTAGTACATATTTTAACTAGGATCCATACGCCTCGCTGGGCCAACGACGCGGCCTGTCCGAGAAGGACATATCCAAGCTGAACGAAATGTATGAACAGGACTGCAATAGCAGCGATCTGCTGGGCCTCGATGTCTTTGGGAGCTACCTGGACGAGCTGCTCGACTATTTTCAAGGCAATCTGCAGGGTCTGTTTGGCTAGACATGGATTACGATTTATTGAGCAAATACAATTAATTTGAGTAATAAACACTAAGCAGTTGCCTGGGCAACAAAGAAGCTGAACTGACTGAGCTCCTCAAGCGTTTGGGCGGCCTCCAGTCGCAGGGACTGACAGGTCTGCTGCTCGGCCAGCGCCTGCAGGGCGCTCTTCAGCTCGCCATTCCAAATGCACTGCACGCCTCGCAGACTGAAGCGTGCCAAGAGCAACAGCATCTGGCAGGCGCGCTGCCGCAACAGCTGATGCTGACTCTGCAGGAGTGTCACCAGCTGCAGGCGCGAGTCGAATACAATCTTCTCGACCAGCTCGGCGTTCTCGGGCAGCTCGCGCAGAACGCAACAGAACAAGGCCAGCATGCAGCTGGCCAAGCGTACCGCGCTGCTGTCTTTGAAATCTGCAACCACAAAGGAATTGTTAGAATTGGATTGCTGTCGTCCACTCCTTCTGCCTATTGCTTACCGTGAGTCAGAAAGCTAATGAACATGTCGTTGACAGCGAGTATGGCCACTGCATCGCAGAACTGGCTGAGAAATTGCTGCTGCAGATGGACCAGATGGCAGACCAGCTCGTACAAGCTGCAGGCGGTGTTCATCTCCTCGGCTGTAAGGTCGGAGACGCTGCGTAGCGTGCGGCTTAGAGAGACGCCCGTGGCGCCTGGCAGCGAGGCAGCCGAGTCGGTTAGCTGGCGCTGCGAGAGGAGCAGCTTGCAAGCGTACATCAAATTGGGCACCAGCTTCACATCAATGTAGACGCCCTTGATGGCCTCCGCCACCAGATGCTGATCGGCCAGCACAAAGGGCAGCGACAGCAGCTGCGCAACGCTCAGCAGCACCTTGGGTATGGCCTTTGAGTTGCGCAGCGGTGCCACAATAATGCTGACTAGATTGTGCTGCTTCAGCGAATCGAATTCCCCGTCGAGCAGCTCCTGTATCGAGCGATTCAAAAACGCCAGCCACTCGTCGTTCTCAATGGGCGGGCTCTGAGACTCGTCGCAGCTGTCCCAGCCGGGCAATAGACAAGGAGGTGAATTGCTGAAACAAGAAGAGATTTCTTTAAAACGAATGAACCTCAGATCCGCATTGATTTACTAACTCGCTGCTCAATTTTTCATCGTTGTTCGAATGCATCGATTGCTTTAGCTGCTGTGCCTTCTTCTCATTCAGCTGCTGCGCTTGCACTTGCGCTTGGGTCTGCTGCGTGAGCATCTCGGTTGTTTTACGCTGCGCCTCTACATCGATGCTCTGTCCCAGCCTCAGCGAGAAGTTGTCCAAGTTTTGACTGAGCTTGCGCTTTTCCAAATCCTTGCTGCGCGACTGCTTAATATTGAGCGCCATCATCAGCTTGGACCTCATCGATTTCGTTGCGCTGGCGGCCGGCGTTTCGATGGCAAAGTTGTCGTTCATATGATTGAGTATCATGTTCGAGTTGCCACTGACAAAGCAGGTCTGTGAATTGACCACTGGCATGGCAGCAGTCACAGCGGCGGCTGTGTTGGTGGGCAAGGCTCGATAGGAAACGTCCGCGAATGGCACAATTACCCGGTGCGCATTGTCCTCAACATCCGTTTCCAACTGCTCAATGTCGCTCGGCGCAATGGCATTGATGCTATCGCGGGAGGTGCTCAAGTTTTCATTGGCCACGTCGCTCAGCTTAAGAGCTGCCAATACCTCACCCAAATCCACGCCATTGTGTCTATATAAAAGTGGAGGATTAACGGGGTTTACTTTAGTTGAAAATGAGTACGCACCGAGAATGCTGCAAGAGCTTGGTGTCTTTGGCCAGTTGGGGGTTTATAAAGGGCGAGGTCTGCGCTGCTTGCACCTCGGGTATGTACAGCTTGCCCTCGACAAAAGGGTGGCAGAGCAACTGGGTCCACGAGATGCGCATTCCCGGATCCTTCTCGAGCATGCCCTGGAGGAAAGAGCGGCATTCGCTGCTTAGCGTACTGGGCCATTTGACATCCTCGTGCTTGATGAGCTTAACAAGGTGCAGTATGGAGGTTGCACAGAACGGCGGCTGTCCGGACATACTCTCGTATGCGATGCAACCCAATGACCAAATATCGGCCTGATGGTCGTATGGTTGCTCGGCAAGTAGCTCTGGTGCCATGTAGAGTGGTGTGCCCTTTATGGAGGTGAGGACATGGGTGCCCATCGTCATGTTGCGTGCCAGGCCAAAGTCACAGAGCTTGGCGTGCATATTCTTGTCCAGAAGCACATTCTGCGGCTTCAAATCCCGATGCAGTATGCGATTTGAGTGCAGATAATAGAGAGCCGACACCAGATGACAGACAACACGCTGTGCATGATCTTCTGGCATGGCACCATTGAAAGACAAATATCTATGCAAATCCATGAGCGCAAATTCGGTGACCACAAACAAGTCGAATTTAGACTCGAAAGACTCAACCATTTCTATGACATGGGGATGCTTGAGGCGCGCCTGAATGTCACATTCGCGGCGCAGATTCTTCAGCTCACGATTGGAGCGACCTCGCTGCAAAGATATTACTAATTAGTATTCAGCTACTGCACACGCCTTGCCTTTGATGGAATGTTATGCGAAAAAACTTACCTTGGAAATGACTTTGATGGCCACCACTTTGTCGTCGGCTCGCCGCTGGGCCTTGTAAACACAGCCAAATGATCCCTGGCCCACCAAAGAGCTCACCAAATAACGCTCCATGGTCAGCGGACAGCGAAGGATACTCACTCTTTATTAAACTTATTTTAAAAACTAAAATGCGCCTTCAAATGCAGAAATGTTAAGAAGCCGCAGTGTGACTGCAATTTGAAAACAAAACATTTCACGCAAAATACCAAACACCCACAATCATCGTGCACCCTATAATCGATAACAACGACATCGATAGTAGGCGCCTTTAATTTGAAGTTCGCACCGCACTAATTAGCAAATAAAACTAGACAACTTATATTAAGAATTAAATTAATTAATTGCAATAATGGGCAACTATTTCAATAAATGCAAATCGTATAGAGCTGTAAGTCCGTTATATTCGATATAAAAATACTGCATGTCAGTGCATCGATAGCACAGCTGGTGAAATTCGCTGGAGTCAGCTGATTCATCTTTATGGCAACGAAAATATCAGCTGAGGTAAATACTTTTTTGTTTACGAGTAAAAGCTGCAGCCATATCAAGTGGAATTCTGCTAATTTAATCAAATAGACGCAGGCACAAATTATGAATAAGCAATCGAACTAACCAGAAAGACGCAACATAAACGACAGAAATATGCGCGAGCCCAATTTGTACGTAATTTTATCACACGCGCTAATTGGTAAGTAGATTTATTGAAAATCGCCGGCCGCTTCAGCGATAATACGCAGCCATTAGGCTCGGGTTTCTTTTTTCTGTATGTGCACCATGTGCGCGTTATCTTCGAGGCGCGTACCAACATACGGCATCTCAATCAATTGGAGCGCGAATCGCTGCTGCGCCGCGAAGATGCCCTCTACTATACATTCTACAAGAAGCTAGCCGATGGCCCAGACTTCTGGCATGGCTACGACCAGCTGAAGAATGTCACAGACATTGAGTATCCGCACAGCGTCAATGTGCTCCAGCGTTTCTATGTGCTTCCTGAGCTGGTTACAGCGTAAGTAACTTAATATACCAAATGCACTTGCACCTGTTCGAGGTCCACGCCCTTAAAGCATGCACAATTTTATAATTATTTATTTCTGGGAAAGTGAGTCATTGCTTGAATAGAAGTTTTGTTTTCTAGTCAAGCAATTGATACGAGAGCAAAACAAATAAGAAATATAATACTAAAAATATCGCCGGCCTTGCATCAACAATCGAAGTAACAGAGATTAAGAAGAAGGCAACCCATACTATGATTGGTTGGGGATTAGCCACGTGAGGCTGGGCTGATGAAATTTTCTATCTCCCTTTGTTATCTTGATTGCAGCTACGTCTTCCATATTGTGCGCGCCGGCTTTAATCCCAGCCTGCAGCCCATGGAGTTCTACCTGGAGTTCGTTTGGCTAATGGGCGGGCTCACGCTGCTGGTGCTCTACTTGTACGGGACGCTGCTCAGCGAGAATGTCTTTGGTGGCATCTATGGCGTCATCTCATATTTGATGTTCCACAGCTTTGCTGGCAAAATCTATGAGCGGCCACTGGCCCGTGAAAATTTTGCATTTCCCTTTATATTCCTACAAATGTTTTATTTGTGCATTTGCATCAGCCGGCTGCTGCACCGGCAGAAGCACACCTCACGCTTCTTTATGGTAAATATCCAGATGATTCTGTGATCGATCGAAAATAATGTTCTGTGACTGCACTTTCCCTAGGTCGGCTCGATGTCTGTGTTTACGGCCTGTGCCCTGCTCTCGTGGCCGTTCTCCAACTATATATTCACCACGCAGATATTAATAGTGATGTCCTCGTGGAATATTTGCTCGATACCCGTGGGGCTGGCCTTCGCCCTGGACTATTCGCTCTCACATCTGCTGGGCAACGCCCTGGCCTTTCTGATCTCACACGGCAACACCCAGTTGCTCTTCACCTGGCAACTGAGCCTGGCCCTCAGCATGTTTATGATTACGCTCTTCCGGCAGTTCCGCAATCGCCGTGCATCCAGCAATGTGCAGCAAGGCGATTACTTTTCGTTGAAGTTTCTGCTGCTGGCGCCGCTGTTCGCGAACAACATGCAGAGCAAACTTGTGGACATGCTGAACAGGTCGGGGCTGCTCAATTGGCAAGAGAACACCTACGTGCACTACTGCGACATGTGGGCATACTGGGTGCTGCAGACGAAGGTGAGCTTCGTGACCAATCTGTCTGCCTGCAATCCGCTCTATGAGCGCGTCGCCTGGTCGGAGCTGTGGCAGTTGGTCAAGACGCTGATCGTGAAGCCCTACTGCATGTACGGCGTCGTCATGCTGGCCACATTCTTCCGCAAGTGGCGCAAGAGCAACATCATCACAAAGGCCAATCAGGAGCAGCGAGAGCGCGCTCGCAACTATGTGCTGGAGGACTTCCTCGAGGAGCACCACGTATCCATGAGTGATATGTCCAACAAGCAAACCGAACAGCAGCTCCAGCAATGCTTCGCCATGCTCGAGAGCTGCGACCACGACTACGAGCGCTACAAACGGGAGAAGGCCAAAATGCAGCAAGAGCAGCCACCGGAACGTGATGACTTCATGCAGGACATCAAGCGGCTCAAGGCGCAGATACATCGCAACTGGGACAAGCAACGCAAGGAGCGTGAACAGGCCAGCGAATCGAATGTCAAAGAGCCGACGATCACCGAAACTCCCGCCCAAGCAAAAACAGAAACGGAAACTAATTCAGAGACGAAGACACAAATAGAACCTGAAACTAAAACTAAAACTGAAAGCGAAAGCGAATCTAAAACAGAAGCTGAAACTGAAGTGCCGCCGACAGCAACAACAGCTGAACCTGAGGAAACATTACCGTCCAAAGCCAAGGAGCCCAAAGAGCCAGCCAACGGCAGACGTCGTACGGCAGGGCGTCGCGACTCTGTCGTGCCCACAATCAACGCTCAAATATTGAACTTGCATTACTTGTACAGCTTCATTCAGATGCTGATCTTCACGCTGGTCGGCCTGGCCGTGCGGAAGCTCTTCTTTCTCAGCTTCACGCAGGGCTGTGTGATAGCGCCGACGATCTGCTCCAAGATCTGGTATCATCGTCAGCGCAACGTCTTCTGGTCCGTCTCGCTGGCCGTCTTCCTGCTCAGCATGTTCGATCCCGGCATGGTGGTTAGCTGACAAGCTCTCTCTCTCATTTATATATTTATTGACTTCAGTGAGTTCATTTGTAGAATATACGCGAGGAGTACTTTCCCACACGGTACAGCCAGCCGACGGATGACCTGGAGGGCATGCTCGAGTGGATCAAATTGAATACGGAACGTGATGCCGTCTTCGCCGGACCCATTGAGATAATTGGCACCGTGCACTTGACAACCAGGCGGCCGATCGTCAATCACGCACACCTCGAAATGCGTCAAATGGCGTAAGTCTCTCATTGTTGACCTGCTTCGAGTGTTTGCCAATTTAAGGCTCTTATGCCAACTATCAACTACTTCACAGGGAGCGGACGGAGCACGTCTACTCGGTGTACAGTCGCCAGCAGTCGTCTGATATCTACAATCAGTATACGCAGTTGAAAATCCAATACTTAATCATATCGCTACACGAGTGCACCAACGAAGTGCAGTAAGTCTGTCCACTTAATTGATTCGAATAGTTGTGCTAATGTGTGTGTGTTTCAATGCTTACAGCGATGACTGCGACATCTTGTCCATGTGGGATGATAAGCAGCCAGCGTTTCGAAAATATCCGCAATTTTGTCACGAGCTTCTGAACAAGAATGTGCCTAGTTTTCTAAGGGTGTACACCAACGATAACTATGGCATCGTCAAGATGTTCTCCCAAAGTGTGCAGATCAATTTGAAGCACAACAAAATGCCCGAAATGTCCATGTGAGATGAACTGCAACAGCCCAGACGTGTATATGACACTTGGGTGGGGCTCAAGGCAAATGTGACTAGAATATTTTATGAAAATTGATAATGACGATAATGATGACGATGATGATGATGTATTAGTGTTTAATAGTGGGCGAGTAAGCGTACACAGACCCCATAATTGAGATGTTGACACCAAAAAGCAGCTACAACTAAACAAATTCTATAAAATATAAATATGGAATATATATGGAATACATGTGTATACATGTATGTATATTTGTGCATATATATCTAATAAGCGAACAAATGTAATTACCTAAAACGCATTGCATTTGCATTTGTCGGACGTACGAATTTTGTTCAGTTTGGATTTGTTTTGATTTGGAATGCATTCCCACTTCACAATATATGATATGATATGTGTACGGTTTAAGTTAAGTGTAGCTACGGATTCGACAGCAAATACTTTGGCGAGTGTAGCGCTCTAGGCTCGGCTACACTCATTTTCGTTAAGTGCGTTTAAGTTTAAGCTAAGCTTTTTAAATATTACGATTAATCAATGCTAACGCGAACTGGGCATCCCATGGAGCCCTGCCACATGGTTGTCCCCCCCATCATATATGTATGTATATGTATGCATTTTTTGTCCCAGATAAGAGAAGAGATGTAAATGATGACCTCCCAGAGTATGAATTACTTAAATAAAGTTGAACAAACAATCAAAAAAGAATAAAAAAAAAGAGATTTCAAACGCTTTTAGCCATTTGCTTACTTTTTGTGTAAACTTCAATTTATTTCAATATTTGTTCATCTGTGTGTGTGTGTGTGTTTGTATTTCCCTTTTTCAATTTTTTATTTGCTTTGTTATTGTAATCCATTTTTGTTGTTGTTCTCTAAATATAGTTTAATGGTCATTTACAAAAAGCATAAGAGCTTTGAAGTTAATTGGAATTGGAAACTCTTGAGTGCGGCTATATGTACATGATTACGTACTATATCCACAGATTTAGTTATGATTAAGGAGTAGCATACTTTTGTTTGTTTTTTCTTTTTTGTTTGCATATACGGAACGGTAAACATCTTAAAGCGTAGTTTAAGGCTCAAGCGTGCTTCTCTATATAATCCAGAAGTATTTCAGATACCTCTATCCCACTACCCCTCTCCCATTCTCCCTCTCTCACCCCCTCTTGGTAAAGAACAGAAAGTGCAGCCGAAGATAATCCTTAACTATTGCTGATAACTTTGTTAGCTTTAAGGCGAGAGCAATGTAGAACTGAAATACAGTTAAGTCATAAAGCATAGCAATCAGGCTAAATGTCTGTTAACAGTTAGCTACAGTCTTTCTTAATTTACACAATATACATAGCTATATATATATGCATATATAGTGTATATATATATATATGTATTGTATGTAGTATATTTATACAATGTGCTCATTGGAAAATTCTCATTGAAAACAGAACGTGTTTCTCCTAAAGGTAAAATCAATAACAATTTCATTGTTTGCTTTCGCTTGTATCTACTAAAGTTTTGGAAGCAATATATATGTATATATATGTGTGTTTTTTTTTTCCTGTAAATTATGTCGCGCAGGCAATTTGTTTATTATTAAATATTCAAAAACCCTTTCCTAACATGTTGAAATCATATGGTTTATATAACTCTCCATACACTACATGTACACTGTACACATGTATATATATAATTTTATATTGTTTTTTGTTCTTCTTCTTCACCTTGGTGCGCGCTACAGTGCAAAATATTTGCTCAATTATAAAATTCATTCACAGTTATTTAGGTTTCTTTTTTTTTTTGTTTTGATTATCTGACTTGAACAAATCATAATTATATAGAAACTGCTAGCAGCTTTTTTGTTGTTTCACTAAAACTAATTCTCGAAAAAAAAAAGAAAATAATTTCAATTTTTTTTTTTAATTACGAAAACATTTTAGAGTTTTAAAATATAAATATATGTTAAAATTTTTCTAAATCTTGTTTGAATATTTTCTTAGAAAAAAAAAACAAATTGATCTATATATATATATACATATACATACTTTAAAACTCTTAAAAGTTTCTACAATTTAAAAAAAAAAAAAAATCTTTATATATTTATAAATATATATTATTTACATAAAATAATTATGTTCAGCAATTATGTTATTTATGCCTGTAACTATAATTCACTACATCAACAAAAATAGCTAAGAATTTCTCTCGGTGTATGCATGGGCGAGTGTGTGTGTGTGTGTGTGTGTGTTCATATTCGAGATTTGATTTTGCTATATACGAGTATTAATAAATCTTTATAATGTCCTTCAATTGAATTTATATCACAGCAATATTTTTTTGTCATTTCATTATGTAAAATACACCAGTGTGTATGTGTGTGTGTGTGTGTGTGTGTGTGTTTGTATGTGTTAACCTGTCTAAAATACATTCTATGAGCACGAAATGTTGAACACTTCGCATTTCGGTTTCTGCAACCTTTTGTTAACACATTTCACGTTTATCTACAGAGTGAGCTCTCCCTCAGCTTGGGCGAAAATGTGGAAAGTTTTTGGAATCGAGCCGAGCTATTTTTAGCATTCTCATAGGGGTGTTCAGTTCGTGTTACAAAAATGTTGTCCAACAATTAACAGTAGATAGATAACATAGCATAGTCGAAGCGAATGAAACCGAAAATCAAATTATCGCGCCTGCAGCACAAACGATAAGCTCTACGTACATCAGATATATGTGCTGATGTACCAGTGTATGTGAATACGTATGTATGTGTGTATATAATTTGGGTTTAACCGTAGCACAATCGAGAACAACCTAGATAGATCTGAACGGGCGTAGCCAGTAAATTGCACTTTGTACTCTCAAATACGTTTGATGGTGGGACCTGTAAAGAATACCGAAACTTTGCGCTTAAACTTTTCCATGGTCGGCTCCGGATCCTCCTCCTCGTCGTCGTCGTCGTCATCATCATTGTAGGGCTGTCCATTGTGGCCAAAGATGACGGTGCGCGTGAATGGCGGCACGCTCTTGGGTCCGTCGGATTCACTGAAACCGGGATTAAGTATTATATTCGGTATAAGCTCAATGCTGTCCCAACCATCTTTGAGTTCTACAAGGCCGCATAGCATGATATAGAAATTAGAGTCAATGCAATATGAAAAAGAGAGAGAGAGAGAGAGAGAGAGAAAAAGAGGGAGAGATAGAGAAATGAAAGAGAGAGAGAGAGAGAGTTTGTGTGCATTGGAAATCGAAATAGATAGAGAGTGAGAGATAGAGAGAAAGAGAAGAAAAGAGATAGAGATGGAACGAGAATTGAGATAAATAGAGAAAGAGTAGAACGAAAAAATAGCATTAAACATCATTTGACATTAATTACATTACCTTTTGCTAGTTGCTTTAAATTCTTTTCTATTTTTTCTCAATAATTGTGTTAATGTGCATATATAGAAATATATATATGTGTGTATGCGTTCGTGTATGTGTGTGCGTGGCGACAAAGCGCGCTTATAAACTGGCAAAAGCGAGACCAATGCGGCGTATACGTAATACAATTTTGTTCATATTTTCAAATTAAGGCAGACATGTGTGTGCATGAGTATAGGTGTATGTGTGTGTGTATGTGTGTGTGTGTTTATCTGTATATGCTGATAAGCGCGCGAGCAGCGCGGCGTATACGTAATATTTTTATTTAACACAATTTTGATAATATTTTCAAATTGAAGCAAATATATATATGAGTGGGTGTCTATGGACATGTATATATGTATGTATATGTTAGTAATGATAATGGTGTATATTTTTTATGTTAATATACGAGTTCAGCCGTTAAGCCAAAAAGCGACCAAGCGCTGCGTATACGTAATATTTGCCTGCATATTTTTTATGTAAATTCAACTCAAGCCAAGCGTTTGTGTGTGTGTGTGTGTGTATGTATGTGACATATATGTACGTCTAACAATAAGCACATCAACTGAAATTAAAAGAGGTAACAACACAAGACTCTAGAGAATGTTCCGATAAATGTATTTGACTTTCTTTATATAAGGATTGAAACATTTAATTGGCGTGCCATAACACAAAGCACATAAATGGAATATTAATTGCTACTCATGTATATGCGAATATATGTATATATAAACAGATATTTATATATATATATAGGTGTAGGTGTGTGTATATAGTTTACAACATCAATATATATTTAAAGTAACATTTGCTCAACTCGTTTATTTCACATTTAAATTGATTTTGAAATTGAAAATGCAAATTGAAAATCGAAATGGAAATTCAATAGCAAAGTGACAGCAGAGGAAGGCAGGAAAGCATAAATCATATATCACCGAACGTATCACACGCTGCCAAGTTGCCCATATTGCATTTCATATCATATATATAGGTACTTTGTTTCATTTTCTTTTCTTTTCTTTTCTATTTTCATTTCACTCTTGCTCACGGTTTAAGGCTTCGTTTTGCTTTATTTAGTGTTCAATATTATTTATATTATTATCTGAAATATTTGCATCTATATTCCTACTTGCTCAGTGCATATTTCTAGAGCTCTACTTATGGTTCTTAGGTGCGAGTTGAGATTGTGCTCGTTGTCTATCACAGATGTGGCTAAAAACTTTGGTCGCTAATATATTGAGGTCTTGCGTAGAGACGGCATTTAGTTTTTAATACTTTTAAAATGTCTTGTTTTGATTGACAGCTACATTATTTATAGTTAAAATTTCAGCTAATTGCTGCTAGTCATCTTTGACATTTATACTCGTTCACGAACACAGAGGAGTCTATTAGTTTTCCACTTTGTTTGTCTGTCTTTCCATTTGCCTGTCAGTCGTCTATTGCTCTACTAACTATCCCCTCATCCGGCGGTGTTCCGACCGTTTTTCTGTCCGTCCGTCTGCGTGTCTACCTATCCGTCTGTCCGTTTGTATGTACGCCTGTTCGTTTTACTTGCTATCCGCTTGTCCGTCTCATTTCCGTTCGTCTGGCTGCCCGTCCGGTTGTCTATCAGTCCGTCTGTCTGTCTAATCGTCTATCTCTCTGCCTATCTGTCTCTTTATCAGTCGTCCATCGCTCTACTATCCACTAATCCATCCATCTTCCGTCCGTCTGTCCATCCATCTTCCATCCGTCTGTCCATCCGTCTGTTCATCCATCTTCCGTCCGTCTGTCCATCTGTCTGTCCATCCGTCTGTCCATCCGCCTGTCCATCCGTCTGTCTGTCTGCCCATCCGTTTGTCTGTCCATCCGTCCGTATGAGAGCAAACTATTTCTCCGCTATTCAAGCAGAGACTTGAAATTTGAATAATATATACCCCTCTATGCTCGAATCTTGCCTAATATTTGGATATATGATAATACTATCAATGAAGGTTTTAGAGACTTCAAATTTTTGAAAGATTTAAATTGAGCTGGAATATTTAAATTTGGCACATGATTTACAGTTCAAATTCTCGGCAGATAGATAAAGTTATAAAACGTACAAGAAAGTGTTATACATAATACACTTATGGGATTGAAATTAGTAATAAATACTTGTGGATAACTGAGGGCTAAGAATACATTGTATATATACATATGTATATAAACGCCCTTAGTAGCGTGATAAATCTGTATAGTTATAGCTCCTACAGTTATACTTAAAATCTTAAAATCATCATCTAGCCGAATTTATCATATCGGAAAATCAGAATATAGTACAATATCTTAAACATCTTTTAAGCTCAGGCTGTGAACGAGTATTGTGCAGTCGATGGTGCCCGACTGCAACACACTGAAGTGTTCATAATTGAATTTGATTACGTTCTTCCTGAAATCTCATTAGAAATTTAATTGAATATCAATTTAGTTTGATTGAATCTAGATTTTGTTGGCAATATAAATATAATTATTTACTTAAAATGTAGGTAATATATGCATAAAGCTAGACTTCATATACATATGTATACATATTTATGTATGTATATATATATATACATTTTATACTATGTATGATAAATAAGCACGTTAACTTTTATGTACATATATGTATATATAGTCTATTGGCTTTGCAGCTAATGATAGTTATTAAGAGTAGCTACAACAACTAGTAATATATATGTGTATATGTATGTATATACATATATATATTTAATATTTAATAAGCACAAATCAAACACCAAAAACAATGCGAAATCGAACACCAACAGCAACAACAACGACAACAAATACAATAGCTTATGTATGTATGTATGAAACCAAGGCTTATATGTGGCCAAAAAAAAGGCAGATGAAACAAAAAACAGAAGAAGAAGAAGAAGCACGCTAATGGAGTCCAGGCACTACATTTGCATTCGGAATTTGTAATAAATATTTTTGATATATTTCTAGTGCCTGAAGTCCATTAAAAAGCATTTGGGATTCAGGTTAATTTACAACACTGGCAATGGCAATGCAAATGACAATGCTAATGACAATGACAAGCAACGAGTTGCGTTTTCGAATCAGCAGCAATTGCTGTTTGTTTTGTTAAAATACGAGCAACAATAACAACAACATTAGCCAAATCATAAATCGTGTATGTACAGCATATACATATATATATATATGAAGGCATATACATGTACATATATACATATATGTATATACACAGATATATATATCTCAATTAGTTTCAGTTATTTGCTATTGTTGTTGGCGAATTGGCTGTACCCATTTGCGTTGCCTGATAGCACTCCTTAGAGAGCACAATACAGAGTCCGATGGCTAATATCACAAGTGTTCCGAGCACTATGCTGACGGCGACTATCCAAATGCGCGGATCGAAATTATCTAAGTCGGGTTTAATAAGGCGTATGAGATCTGCACGGTCCTCGATCACGTACGTATATATATAATTGAGATAGATAAGAAAAAAGAGAGATGATGACAAACGACAAAATTACCAGAATTACGAATTACTTAAAATACTTGAAATGAGATCATCTACAAATATATATCTCTGTAGATATACATATGTATGTATGTATGTGTGTGATTGTGTGAAATTATAGAGAAATCAAGTAGTACAGTCAATAGGTAATTACTACTAGAATAACGCCGCACAGGATACATATACATATACATATATATGTAGATCCTGTGCCGCGTACAGTTGACACCAAATAACAGCAATTTCTACAGATAGATACTAGATAGGCACGACAGCAAGATAACTATCGAATGTTTATCTAGCTAGAACTAAGACTTTGTTTAAGAATCGTTTCTTAATATTAGCAATTATAGTTAGTTAGTTAGTTAGTTAGTTAGTTAGTAGTTTAGTTGGGTAGTTAGTTAGTTATTTGTATTTGGTGTTGGCTGTGGGACAGGCAGACAGCTAGTCTAAGTGGCCGCTTACCCTCCTCCTTGGTCTCGGGCAAGGTTGTCACATTGGTAGTGACCACCGTGCCGCTGCCCAGCTCATTGTTGGCCCATATCCGAAACTCGTAGGTGGTGTTGGGCGCCAGCCGATAGACCTCCATTTGGCGCTGTGGCACGAAGGAAGTGATTATGTAGCGGAAATGATTCTTTTGAAATGGGCGCCCAAATGGGCAGGGCCACTCTACTCACCACGTTGGGCGCTATGTTGATGGGATCCATGCGGCTCCACGCGTGCTCGAAGCTGGCATTGTAGGGCGGCTGACGGTACGAGATGTTGCGATACTCAGCCGTGAAGCTGCGCACGGGGTAGCCACCGGACTGGGTCTTGTTGAAGCGCCAGATGAGAAAGCCCAATATGGTGGAGGCCTTGAAGTACAGCTGGGTCACCGGGCCGGGTGTGGTGCGCACGGTTAGTTTGCTGCGCTGGTAAGCCCGGTACTCCTGCTCCTCCTCTACCTCGACAGGCTGCGTTGGCTCTAGCTCCCGCTCCCGCTCCTGCTCCTGCTCCTTCTCCAGCTCCTGCTCCTGCTCCTGCTGCGGCGCTGAGGTAGTTGCTTCTGCTGCTTTCGCTGGCATGGTTAACTCCCTTGCCGTTGTTGGTCTCGCTGTCGTTGTTGTTGTTGTTGATGTTGTTGTTGTTGTGAGAGGCACCGTTGCAAAGCAGACATAAATGCCACTGTCCGAGGTGCTCACATTGCGCAACACCAATATACGACCCGTCTATGGAAGAGAAGGGACATTCACACACGGAAACAGTTCAAATAATGTGCATTGCTTGACAATAGCTCATAGTCTCAGATAAAGCCATATTCATTTAGATCTATTATCACCTGTATAATGGTGCTATTGCTGCCGTGCTCCTTGACCCACATAATGTTGCCCTGTGCTATGCACGGTATGCTAATATTGCCGCCCTTGTCTGTCGCATATTCGTTGTACTTGATGGTGATACTGAGCACCGTTAGCACTGAAAAAGAGAGAGAGATATATATATATAGATGTAGAAAATACAAATATTAAGTAGAGTCTTATTTATTTTTAACTAAAGGGATTGAGCCCGAGATTAGAAGAGATAGAGGTAGAGGTAGAGGTGGAAGTAGAGATAGAGATAGAGATAGAGGTAGGGGTAGGGGTAGAGGTAGAGGTAGAGGTAGAGGTAGAGGTAGAGGTAGAGGTAGAGGTAGAGGTAGAGGTAGAGGTAGAGGTAGAGGTAGAGGTAGAGGTAGAGGTAGAGGTAGAGGTAGAGGTAGAGGTAGAGGTAGAGGTAGAGGTAGAGGTAAAGGTGGAGATAGAGGTAGAGGTAGGTAAAAATGTCTTAATGGCTATCGAACATATGTCGTAAACATCTATCCTTTCCATAGTCCACATTAGCCACTTTGATTAATTGGCATGATATGGCGTAATGCTAATTAATTATGTTTCATTTTTGCGCCGGTGCGCGTGAAAATGCAGAGTTCAGTTGAGTGAGCTATGGGCAGACGTACGGAGCTCTTTCTGTCCGGCTACTTCCGGCTGCTGGCGCTCACCTGCAGCGCCCAGAAGCCGGCGGTGCAGCAGCTGCTGAGCAGCTACCTGGCCTTGGTGCTGGGCGATATGCTGCGGCAGGTGTGGCGCTACTTTACCCTCAGCTGGGAGCCGAGTGAGGGGCACAGTCAGCACCAGAAGCACTTCGGCACCTACGCCAAGATCATCGATGCGATGAGCCTCGCCTATCTGCTGGCCCACATGCTGATGCTGCTGCAGGCGTTGCTGCTGCGCAATCGCGAGCGCCGACTCCTGGCACAGCTACCGTCTGTGGGTGGATCGATGCCCACGGGCTTCAATCTGCGGCTGCATGTGGCACTCGAGTGCTTCATTGTCGCCTGCGCCACGACCAGGGCCCTCTTCCAGACGATCAAGGGCCAGCAGCTGCTGCCCAGCCTGCGCGAGTTGTACACCACGCAGGCGGTGCGAGCGCGCTACCTGCAGATGTCGCTGATGGTGGTGCGGCTGGACATCAAGCTGCTCTCGCTGCAGCACCGACTGCTGCACGGACACCAGTGCAGCCTGGAGCTACGCACCAACTACGCCCACATTTTGCGCCTGATGCGCCAGCTCTCCCGCATCTACGGGCTGTCGGTGCTGCTGATGAACGTGCTCTGCATGGGCGACTTCATTGTCGTCTGCTATGCGTACATCATCCTGTGGCGCCTGACGACCGTAAGCATTAGCTGGCTGCTGCTCTGGCAGACCGTCTACGTGGTTCTGCCCACCATCATCAAGATCTGGACACTGTGCGCCGTCTGCGACAGCTGTGCCCAGCGCGTAAGTGTGTCCATCAACGCATTTGGCTAAAAATAATTCCAGATAATCCGTTTCGCAGTCAAAGCAGCTGCTGGTGCTGATTAATGGCGCCTGGCGTCGGCAGCCATCAGCCGGAAGTGGAAGCGGAAACGGAAATGCGATTGGCTCACGCAGCCAAATCGCCCGCAAGCAAACGGAAGACTTTTCGCTGCAGATCATGCAAAACTCGGTGCAATTCGAAGTCTGTGGCATTTACCATCTGAATCTCAAGACTCTGAGTGGGGTAGGCTCAAGCGAAATCATTGCGCTGGTAGCTTGGTTTATTTTCGTTTCCCTAATGCAGATGCTGTTCTTTATCATCGATTCTCTGGTCATCTTTTTGCAATTCATTGGCCTTACCGAACAGCAGAGAAACTGAGCGGAGCTGCGCTGGCCTAGGCAAAGTCCAACTCGAGCTACTTTTGCCATATTATGAATATTCATTAATAAATATCTTACAAGTTCTCAGAGCTTATGAAACATCAATCAGCTCCAAGCAACAAAGCGCCTTACACTACTCGACTTTAATCAATCTCTGAGTCAAAATTGACTCGACTTGAGATACAAAGCTGAAAGTTCATCTCATATGCAAAAGAGCCTTAAAGCTTATGGCTTAGTGCACGCGGGAATTAACCAAAAAGGTGAGCAAACAACTTTAACGTGAAAATGGAAGTGAAGAAGAAAATAAAAATGAGAATGAAAATAAAATGAAAATGAAAATGTAAATGCAAATGAAAGGCACCAAGTCAATATATCATTTTTCCTTTGGGAACTGCGACCGACAAAATTAAAGAGAGAGAGAGAGTCAGAGAGCTCTGGACGTAAGTACTCGACAAGGAAATACTCTAAAGAGCTGACAGAGCTTCTTGCTCCGAGTATTCAGGAAAAACTAAGCTGATTTTCCTTGCGAAGCTGCTCTTCCAATTAAGGGAGTATTCGGCTAGGAACTACCCTAAAGAGCTGACTTCGCCTGCTGGGCAAGTGCTTCAAGCATTCACTCAGACTAGTTTTTTTTGGTAGAGCTTATTTGCTATGCAAAACTGCTGTTTCAATCATTCGGGAAGGGGGCTCTAGACTGGAGTACACGGATAGAAAATAACCTGAAGTGTGAAGTACCCTAAGGAGCTGCTGTGCCAATAATTCAGTCAGAGAAAAAAACACAAACATACATACACACACATGCCATTCTCACATACATAAGCTCACGCTCTGCTGACTGCGCAGTGACTGCGCTTGGACTGCGCTTAAGGGCCTTACCATGCCATGGCCATGGCAACCTTATTGCTGAATAACTATTATTTTAGATGGACTTTCTCAATCGAAATTTAAGATTATTATACTAACAAGCATATGTGTCTATATGCTACGTCACAACTCTCTACTTCTAAGAAATACTTCTATCGATTATTATCGATAACAGCAAAATGGGTTTAACTTTCGAACTAGATATACAAAATTAAAAGCATCAAGCATTTGCAGCTCATCTAAACAGTCAAAGAGACCGGAGAACACACGGATTGACAGACGAACACACTACCATGGCTGTATCAACTCAGCTCGCTCGACTGATCTATCATTCCTGCTTTCACATGTGAGCTCACGCCCCATAGCTTCCCCTTTTTCAATGGAATAGTAAAAACAACAATTCATAAAAGAAAAACAACATTATTTTGCCCGCACATATATGTATGTATCAATAGCGAATCGAGTAAATGCTGCTCCCGGCTGACAAACATGTCGCATAGCTAGCCAAGCTATTCAAAAGGCATATCACATGAATTTTGCATGACAACTGTCAGTTCTGAAATTGATAAAGGCCAGCTGCATATACATATATGTATATGGAGATACGGACCCCAAAAAACTGACAGCGCTCATATGACATATTGAGGCAAAAACATGAATAAGTAAAAGCAACAACAGCAACCAACAGCAGCGACAAAAACTGTTGCCTACTGCGCGGCGCTGCCATTTGGGGACTTCCCCACCATTTGATGCGCTTAATAGCCCGATGTAAGCCGATTATGGTGCGAGCCATGCTTAAAATGGTAATCCGGCTGAAAGTGCACAGACGAGCGATGATTGAAGCTTGAAGCGGACACCAGCGACGGCCCAGCGAGAGAGTGAGAGCTTCATGAGCAGCGTATTTGAATTGCAAAAGTCGATGATAGCGACTAATGTGTCTATGGATCTGCTGCTCTAGTCTACTCTATACTACTCTATATCATATTGTTTTGTTAGCGATTACGCGATACTCGCTCAGAAGTACATTTTGGGCAAGCATTGATGTTTTGATTGGGGCTGGGATACCAAGAGATCTCTGGGTAGATATACATATAAGGTATGCTGCTGCAAGAGAGATGTATATATCAAATTTTATTTATGCTAATATCGATATTTTGGCTGAGGATGGCAGATGTAGGAAATAGTCCCGGCTGTTGATCTCTCTCTCTCTCTCTCTCTCATGCTTTCTTTCTCTTTTTCTCTCTCTCTCTCTCTCTCTCTCTCTCTCTCTCTCTCTCTCTCTCTCTCTCTCTCTCTCTCTCTCTCTCTCTCTCTCTCTCTCTCTCTCTCTCTCTCTCTCTCTCTCTCTCTCTCTAGAGTTACGATGTTAGACAAAGAACAACAAGTTTTTCTTGTCCACAACATTTAGGTAGAGAAATAATTGAGAAATATTTAATTTGTTCTATCTAATTATATCTTAGCCATAATATACTGACATCATTTTCAATGTGCCCTTCTTCTATTATATGATGCAACCCACTTTAGCATGACTATATGTTATTAAATAATCAGATTTGTTACATACTGAGTGGGGATAATCCACAAGCTTTTGTCGAAACACCATTACAACCACAGGAAGTTATTTGGTGGACTGGCGTTGTTATTATTTCATATGATTTTGATTGCTCATGATGGTAATGAATGTAAGAATGGTGCTCGAAATTACTACAAATCCACGCCAGCTGTATTGGCTCCATATTTAAAGTCATATATGTGGAGAGTAGCAAATTTTCAATTGTGTTTTTTTTTCTGCTTTATCACGTACACAAATGCGTCCAAATGTGTTGGCGGAACCTGCTGCAACTATCTAGGAAGAATATAGGTGTTCATGTCTCCAAATTTAAGGCAGCTTGAGATAAGACCTGGGGGTGGGTCGAATGTAAGCCTAGGTATTGGAGAGCACTTTAACTTTTGCAGGTGGCGGCAGATGTCGATTCGGGCTGTGATATTTGTAAAATTATAAAACAGAATACTGTGAGTACCGTGAGTCGGCTTACTCAAGGAGGGGACATTGTAAATGAAGCAAGCATTACCAGCTCGCTTTATATCTCCTTTTTGACCAGCCCGAAGAACTGATTCAATCGTATGGAACATCCTGTTAAGGGCTTTCCTGTAGTCGGAAGAGTCTTAACTCTCTTAAAGAGAACTGTCTTAAAGAGTTAATATAGGGTTAAGATTTAATATAGGACATAATACTAAAGAGCAAAAGAATATCACTTGACTACTCTTGCTCCATGCTGTAGCTACTCACGATATGCCACGCCTTCTAGCCTCTTAATAAAACAGAGTTCCCTCGAGTTCTATACATTTCCAATGTAACTTTAAATTGCTACCAAATTCTCTTGACACTCGGAAAACTCAAAGAAAACACATGAATTTTATGGAATTTCACTTCAAGCTGCGATGCTGCTCTTCGAGTCTGAATGAGCTTTGGAGCAGAACTTGACCGAGTCTTTCATAACCCTTGGTACCTCGCTTGATACACGTTCGGGCTACAGTAATTATGTGAATGTCGCCATTTGCATTCAGCTGAGCCAGAAAATTACTTTAATGCGCTCGGGTTGAGTCGACTTCAATTGTCAGCTAAGTTTCTGCTCATCATTTCGAGTACATTTTAGTCACGTTCCCAGTTTTGCGTCCCTGGGCATTGAAAGCAATTGACAAATGTTGCTGTGTAGGTGTAGATATACGTGTGTGTGTGTGAGTGTGTGTGTGTGTGTGTAGCTTTATCGTTGCCAAAGCAGAGATAAAAGGACCAAAAGCAAGCAGACAAAAACGCGACGTCCAAAAAGAAGCAGCAGGAGCAGCAGCAGGAGCAGAAGCAGGAGCAGCATCAGCATGCGTCATTTAACCAAGCACTGAACATGCTCTTAGTGTTTCAACGTTTAATGCTATATCAACAAGGTGACTACACTTGGAGAAATGCACTCGAGTCTCGAGTCGAGTCTATAAAATTTCATTTTGGCATTGAATTTTTGCTTTTTTCCTCCTCTTTCCCCTTTTTGTATTCATTTTTTGTTTAATTCAAAACTTGAGCTATTTTCTTGGCAAAGTTTTTCAGGCCTACACTCAGCGAAATGGCTATTCACTTCTATCTATAATTTAATTTTGATTTTATGAAACAAGTTTTCAATCTAGTTTTGCTTGTGGCAATGAAATGGTCTATCAGAGAACTCTACTGCTGCTGCTGCTGCCTTGCATGTGATTGAAACTTGTGTCCGCCTGTCACACAGTCCGTCATGCTGTCTGTCAAGCCGTCCGTCATGCAGTCAGCTCTGCATGCGCTCATCATGTTGATGAAGCGCCAGCAAATGCGAACTGGCCCACCCGAACAGTAATAACAACTTTTGAAATGTTTGATATGCTCTCTGCTGAAATGGGGCAAAGGGGGGGACAGACAGACATACCAAAAGCACATATGAACGCACACGCACACACACACGCATGCACGCAGAGGGAGGCCTTGTGGCATGGGGTCAAAGTGTGGGAATATCGAGCCAGATAAGGGCAAGTAGTGTTGCACTGCAGTTGGTAAAAACAAAAGGCTATAACACGCACACGCACACGCACACACCCTCACACACACAGTCATGCACACACATTATATAAGACATAATGTTGCAGCGCCTGAGAATATGCGATGAAATTTAATAGAGTTTTTGCTTCTCTTGGTAAATGAAAAATTCAAGTCTATCGATTCGATATTCTACAGGACTTTGCATACATTGTAGGCGCTGCTAATTAAGCCAGACTTGAAGCTAGCATGGAAAACAGCTTAAAATTGGAGCACAAATTGAAAGGAAATGCATCAGCATTCATTTGGATGGATTATGGGGCAGGCAGGGATACCAAGTGGATGAAAATGTTGCACTAAAGCATTCAGCATATTTAAGTATGGCCCAAAAGTTCTGCTGAAGTGCTCTGCTCGCCGCATACCCTGTAAATATGTAGAGCATTGAAAGCCAACTATTGGTAAATGGATAAACTTAGGCTGTCAAATTATAGGAAGTGCATTGCATGCTGAGACCGAGCAGGAAACTAGAGGGTAACAAAGTTCAAACTGTGCAAAGTAAAGCGCCAGGCAGATGAACTGAAGTCAGAGGATCTGCCCATTCGAAGAACTTATTGTACGGATTCATTCAATTTCATTTGACTGTCAATAAGAACAGAAAAGATTCCTACTGAGAAGTCGGATGAATTTGAGATGCTTTAGACAAGAATAACCCAGCATTGAGTCTAACTATTAGACCTATACCATAGAGACAAGCTCTTACAACAAATACAAGGGAACAGATTGAAACAAATAGCAGAGCGCGACTACATATTACAATATCCTCGAAACAACAGGCTACATATACCAGACTACATATATGTAATACCCTTAATATGCTAAGCAATACACTAGTCTATATATGTATATACAATATCCTAAGTATACTAAGCAATACTCTAGACCACATATAACACTACCCTTAATACACTTGACTACACATTACACACTCCATATACTACATACGTACATATGTATCATCTAGCACACTACCCGTATATCCCCTCAACAGTATGTCAAGGGTATAGAACTCTTCAGCTGCTAGCTTTCTGCTCTGCGCGCTGCCCATCGAGTGAAAGCACAAACGAAATAGTTTCTGCTTACCCATTCACAGTGCTCAAAGGAGCATATTTGTTACATCGGCAAAGAATTTAATATAAAATAATAATAAATTAATTTGAATAAATCAAGTGGGTTTATTCGTGTATCAAAGGAATAAGCAACACCCCTAATGCAGTTGCCATGCCAACCCCGGCCAGTGTTACGCAACCGAATACGCCCCACTGCACTTGCGCTTGCCATACTTTTCTTTTTTGCTCCCCCTACTTTTTGCCTCTGCTGCTCTGGCGATTTTCATTTCGGCTCTTTTGGGCTTCAGTGGAAATGCCGCACAGCCACGTTCCGGTCGATTCAAATGCAATTTTCTTTTTTTCTGTTGTTGCTTCCTTTCCCTTTCAACGGCTTTTGAGCTCTGCGTCCAGTTGCTGTTGGTGGCCACAATGTTGTTAACCAATTGACAAACATTTTTCGTAGCTTGGCTTCGACTCGCTTTCAATTGCATTCCATCTCGGTTTTCGCTGTATTTGCGAAAGTTTTAGCTAAGCAAAGATTGACGAATACCCTGTAGAAGGAGTTAAGCAATGGGAAAAGCTGAAATACTGTCTATATAAATACATCTCTGCTTTTCTTTCTCTTGCTTTTTCTCTGTCTGGAGTTAGGATAGATGGTAGAGATTCATAGAGAGGTGAGAGAAGGAGACGAAGAAAAGGGAAAAGAATCAAACAAAGATAGAAAAACGAGAAAGACAGAGAGAGAGAGGGCCAGAGTTTGAGTTAGAGATACAGAGGGAGAGTTAGGGAGATGGAGAGACATAAAATAAGATGAAGAGAGATAAAAGAGAGAAATAGAAATAGAGAGAGATAGTGAAACAGAAAGATATATAAACAGCCGACATCGTATATATAATAATCTTTTAAGTGAATCCGACTTCCATATCTCTCTGCACTCCGATTTCCAGAATCAAATTGCACTTGCTCAAGATTTCTTAACTTAACCTATGCATACACATGTATATCCCATATAAAGCGAATATCGCAAGTTCCGGCAGTTTCAACCCAGTCACACTCCCATCAATATACCCCAATATTGCCCATTCACACTGCAGGGTATACAAATGCACTCAGCTATCATATCCCACAGCACATCAGCAAAATACAATAAATAATTATTGTTATTAATATTATTATTTTTATTATGATTGCAATAGAAAAAAAAGAGTTTTTAATCTTGTGTAAAATGCGCTGGGCAAACAAGCCAAAGAGCAGAAAGTTGAGGCGAGGGGAGGGAGCAGAGCGGGACTCTGCTGCATTTGAAAGAATATTTCGAATTGTTTTCCAGCTGCCAGCAGCTGGGGGCCATTTGTAAGTGTAACCGACTGGACTCGAGAAATCAACCGAGTGGAGGTCAATGAGGCAATTTGGCAGATGGCCGATGGCAGAGATTTGTTGCCGTTGGCGGACAATGACGCCCACTCGGAGCACAACACAAGCAATCAGAGTGAAAGTGCTGAGCGGTCGCATTGCCTCTCATCTCATCTCTCTCTCTCTCTCTCTCTCTCTCTCTCTCTCTTTCTCTGTCTCTCTTGCAAGTCAACAAAGTAGCAGTCTGCCAGAATTAATTAAAATTCATAATTAGTTGCAGTCGCAGGTCGCTGGCGGAATACGACACAAAATGCCAAAAATACTAGAGCAGCGTTGGCAGCTCCTGTCTGCAGTTGGAGAGAGAAAGAGAGAGAGAGAGAGATAGGAAGAGAGAGAGAGAGAGAGACCAAAAGTGAGAACAAATGTCAATTGTAATTAAATACTTAATTCTGCTGTCGCCGCAAAGTTAACTAGCCAAACGATTCAGGGCGTCGCACATGGGGGCGTATGTGTAATTTCCCAGCTACGGCATTTGCTGTACACTTCACAAAATAGGCAATGCGTGTACATTTTGATTAAAACTATGTGAATACTCTGTAAATATAACACACTAACACACTAATCACCATACAATTAAATGTGGCCACATGATTATGGGAATTGCGCATGGGGCGTATGCGTAATAATATAACATTTACTTTAATTGAAGCAAACAGAGTGTAATACGAGCTAGCTGTCGGTGCGAAATGTTTTTCTGCTTCCTTCCGTTGGCTTATATATTGTTTGAATATCCTGTAAGCAATGCAACAATTATGGGGTATATAACACTGCTCACTATACTTGTTGCACGTGTCGTATTCGTAATTTTTCAGTATTTGCTTGAAAATAAGCTTATGAGATAATAATAATAATCATATAATGAAAAGTTTGTCACTCCAAAGTATTTTTTCCGAGTTAAAAATATCGATACACATATAGCGCGTCACATGACTGTGTGTGCCTCTGACATGGGGCGTATGCGTAATTTTGTAGAGGTTGCTTCATTATGGTAAACCAGGCATAAGAAGCGTTTGTCGAAGCAGAGTATTTCTTCAGCTGAATCTTAGTATACCCTGTAATTCATGCACTCACTAAGTAGCATATGCCACATGGTTCTGGGCCTCTATGAAAAATATTGAGCGTATGTATAATTTTGCAATGAAAGAGCATGAAAAGAAGCTTTTGTCAGCTGGCTAAAACTATCGTATGTATACCCTGTAATACAAGTATATTATTCAAAGGTGTAAGCATTTTTTTAAGCATATACAATAGAATATGTCGTAGGTACCTGGGGACCGTCGCTATAACCGGAAGACGCTATAACTATACAAGTTTGCACATGTAGGTATGTCTGGGAATTGAAATGTTCGTCTTATAAGCAGGCGAGCGGGTGCTATAAGCAGAGTCGTTATAGCCGGATTCAACTGTAATTCAAACGAGCGAAACTTGGCATTGGGAGAAGCCATTGCCGAGTGAGTCAAAGTATACCCTCAACTAGCAATATATATTTACAGGGTATCTTCAGCTTCAGCACACGCTTGCCTACAACTACATACATATGTATACCCTGTAAATGCAGAGTGTGTAATAGAGACAGCTATATTGGATTAAATAAATTCCGGGCAGGCTTTGTAGCATCAGCGACATCAGCTGTCGAATTCTTAGCCTTGCGTCCACTCAATGCCATCGATAGGAAAATCAATGCAAAATCAAAATCCCACACATGCCAGCTGTGTGTGTGCGTGTGCGCGTGTGTTTGTGTTTGTGTGTGTGGGCGTCTTTGGCCTGTGTTTATGTATAGAACAAAGAACGAATGATATTTGACACCTAACCTTTAGCGCTTGGCATTGAGTTGGGGAAATAACCAAAGCGTATTGTTGCCAGTCGCAGCCAGCTGCTGTTGGCCATTGTCGCAGCAGCTTGCAGCTTTAAGCCCTAATTGCACTTTGCAACTAAAAATAACCCCTGCTCGTGGAAAACATCAACAAACACGTCAGCCCAGCGTGTACAGCCGCCGAGAGCCATCGGCAGCTAACTAAGCAGAAACGACAGGCGTGCAACCACTTGCAACAACCAGCAGAGCCACCGCATGCTCTCCGCACCCACCCCGACCTCTCGTAGGCGTGGCAACCGAACAATTAGTCAGCCACACAATGGCTTTTGGCTGCACCTTAATGCAGGATCTGAGACCCAGGTCGCTCGCTCTGTTTGTCTACTTATTGTTTTATATTTTCACTGCTGTCGGCTGCCATTGAGATGGCGATGTCCTTGCATGCATAATGCATGGCGAGCACATGCATCGGCGGAGCAGCAGAGCCAATGCCTGTCACAAGCAACACGTGACACGCGAAGCGGCGAATCTCAAATTCCCATTGAAACGAAGCTTGGTTAAATATGCAAACGCCTTAAGGCGGTCCCAGCGACAATACGCTACGAGCTTGAGTCCGAAACGTATGCCATGCCAAAAAGTAACAGACTCGGAAGCCCTATCGAAAGCAAGAGGAACTAGTACCAAAAAAAAGTGCAATATATGTATATGGGAGTAGAAGTCTTAGTAAAAGTTGTATGGAGTAGTAGTAAAAGTAAAATAAATAGCACGAATAGTAGTAGTATGTGGAGTAGCAGAAGTAGTAGTAGATATGGTAGTAGACCATAGAAGTAGTAGTTGTGGCAATAGATGTGGTATGCTAGTAGATATGGTAGTAGACGGACTAGTAGACGGAGTAGTAGTAGTATATTTGGTAGTAGACGAATTAGTAGTAGTAGTAGTAGAAGTAGTAGTAGATGGATTAGTAGACGGATTAGTAGTAGTAGATAAAAATGTTTGTAGATTTGGTAGTAGATGTGGTAGTAGACGTAGTAGTAGTAGATATGGTAGTAGACGTAGTAGTATACGGAATGGTAAACAGAGTAGTAGTAGTAGTAGATGTGGTAGTGGATGTGGTAGTAGATGTGGTAGTAGATGTAGTAGTAGATGTGGTAGTAGATGTGGTAGTAAATGTGGTAGTAGATGTGGTAGTAGATGTGGTAGTAGATGTGGTAGTAGATGTGGTAGACAGAGTAGTAGTAGTAGACGTGGTAGTAGATGTAGTAGTATATGTGGTAGTAGATGTGGTAGTAAATGTGGTAGTAGATGTGGTAGTAAATGTGGTAGTAGATGTGGTAGTAGATGTGGTAGTTGATGTGGTAGAAGATGTGGTAGTAGATGTGGTAGTAGATGTGGTAGACAGAGTAGTAGTAGTAGACGTGGTAGTAGATGTAGTAGTAGATGTGGTAGTAGATATGGTAGTAGATGTGGTAGAAGATGTGGTAGTAGATGTGGTAGTAGATGTAGTAGTAGATGTGGTAGTAGATGTGGTAGTAAATGTGGTAGTAGATGTGGTAGTAGATGTGGTAGTAGATGTGGTAGTAGATGTGGTAGTTGATGTGGTAGAAGATGTGGTAGTAGATGTGGTAGTAGATGTGGTAGACAGAGTAGTAGTAGTAGACGTGGTAGTAGATGTAGTAGTAGATGTGGTAGTAGATGTGGTAGTAAATGTGGTAGTAGATGTGGTAGTAAATGTGGTAGTAGATGTGGCAGTAGATGTGGTAGTAGATGTGGTAGACAGAGTAGTAGTAGTAGACTTGGTAGTAGATGTAGTAGTAGATGTGGTAGTAGATATGGTAGTAGATGTGGTAGAAGATGTGGTAGTAGATGTGGTAGTAGATGTAGTAGTAGATGTGGTAGTAGATGTGGTAGTAGATGTGGTAGTAGATGTGGTAGTAGATGTGGTAGTAGATGTGGTAGTTGATGTGGTAGTAGATGTGGTAGTAGATGTAATAATAGATGAATCAGCACAAGTAGTAGGGGACGGAGGAAAAGAGGTAGCACAAATACTAGTAGAGGTAGGAGTAGAAGAGTGTAAGAAATAGTAGTAGACCTAAGAGTAAAAGGGAAAGTAGTGGCAAGCGCGGAAGTAGAAAGGGAAGGATTAGCAGCAGAAATAGTCGTAAGTGGAGTAATACTACATAGTTGACATAGTAGAGCTAGAATTAACAAAAGTTAGTAGTAGAATTCTGAGCATTTCCAGAATTCTATCGTTAAGTCGTAAAACTAACATGGAATATCTCTAAGCCAGATTCTAGTAGTGGAACTGGGCACATGAAACGCCCTTGGAAGAGTAAGGACTCCAGATGGTTTACTCAAGCCTATTGGCCAAGGCAAGCTCAAGAGGTTCTGCCTCCGCAGAGCCCTGGGATGATAAGCCCAGGATGAAAAGCAGGAAAGGCAAACTCAATATCATTAAAAATTTGCTATTTTCCTTTCACTCGGCTGGCCCACTCGTACAGTATGACGTGCGGTGCCGCGGCCAACCGGGCCGGGCAGGGCCTGCTATCACTTTGGCCGGGCTAAGGAATGTCGGCCAGGTCGTGTGCGCGCACTAATTAAGTGTGGATGGCGGCAGCATCTGCCAAAAGTTTCTGGACAAATATCAACATTGAAAGCGCCGGCGAAATTGAATTGTTAGCACTCAGCGTGTGCGCGATGCCATTTCTCATTAATTCACTCTTGGCCGGCCGAAAAGAACTTTTTAATTAAAAGTAAACGCTTCGGCCATTAGATGACCGCGAACGGAACGATAGCCGAAAAAAAAAACAAAACGAGAAGAGATAAAAGAAAAACAAAATCGAGAAGAAAGAAACGAAAGTTCGTGCCGCGTTTTGTGGCAGCTATTGCCAATGATTTGTCGTGCTCTCGTGAGTCGTGCACCGTGAGTCGTGCACCGTGAGTGCATGCAACGCCCACGCTTTAAAGCCAGGAGCAACGACTCAAGGATTTATACGCAATTTGCATGCAAATCGAGTTGGCCGGGAGCAAAACAAATGCGCTGCGGGCAAAGGACTACGGCCAGGGGTGGTTCGTGACGGCGGGGCCACGGTGGGGCAACCTCTGTACGTTGCATAGTTTATTTAGCTGGACCTCGACTTAGTCAACCGAGATTTATTGCGCAACAACAGAACAATAAGCCCATTAAACTGCCGTTAAACGACAAGCGAAATGGCAAACGGAAAGCAGCTAACTGTAAAAATAATACGATAATACGCGCATGGTCGAACTCTCGCTGAGCTGCCCCCATCATAAAATGCCAAAGTCGCCCCACAAACTAAGCCTCTGCAAAAACAAGCGACTAGTTCGTTGACGCAACTTAAGGAGCGACAACAAAAAATCAATATATATTTTATAACTTTCAGTTGCTTCATTTGCGACAAATTGCACTCGGCTCGCGTCGAGAGCTGCCCGACTGACAGATACCCGGCATTAAAAACAAGTAAGAAAGCTCTAGTCGAGACTGCTCGACTACGAGATCCCCTGAACCCTACAAGCAACTGATATTTCAATAATAATTAGCACCCACACACGCACTCATGCAAACAAATACACGCACACACACACACTCACATATACAGGCGATTGCGCTTGGGCTGCGCTGCAGTGTTGGCAATATTAGGAGAACTTATTTGTTGAATAATTTAATTTCTAGACGTACGATCGTAATGAAACTTTCAGAACGTATTCATATTGTTTAAATGTATGTGTATACCGAAGCACAAGTCTCTAGTATTTGATATACGACTTTTACAAAGATGAGGGTGAGGGGGTGGATTTAGGGGTGGGGGGTAAATTTTAACAAAAATCGAAATTGTATAAAATACATCTTTATATACATTTTAAATTTGGAGACTCTAGCTTGAAAGATGTAGGAGATATCATTTTTTAAGTGATCTTCGATAAGGTTTTTTATCGATAAAAAAGTATCGGAATGAGTTATCGTTTTTTAGTGATAAACTCGATATCCGCGTGATATATACGGACATTTTAAAAAAAAGTTGAAGTCTCTAGCTCTTGTATCTTCTGAAATCGACGCGTTCAAACATACGGACAGACAGACGGACGGACGGACGGACAGACAGACGGACAGGGCTAAATCGACTCAGCTCGTCGCCCTGATCAAGAATATATATACTTTGGGGGCCACGCCTCCTTCTGCCTGTTACATACATTTTAACAAAACCATTATACCCTGATTTCCCATTTTCAATGGGTTCAGGGTATAAAAATATATATATATAAAAAATTAAATGAAAATAAATTATTGTAAAATGCAATCAATCAAATATGCCAAACAGAAATATTATGCAGAGGTCAATCATCTTCGCGACTAAAAGATACCCTATCCAAATTCAAAGTTGGACTAAATAGGGATAAATTTCAATTTCCTATAGGAGTATAATAATGTAATAAATCACAAATCAAACATTATTAGGCAGACATTTAGTAAATATGCTGCTCGACTAAAAGATACCTCACTCGACCTAACAGCTGGACCGAATGCGGCGAAGAAGACTGATAGACCCCTTTTCCATAAACAGATGCTTAGACTTACTGAATTACATATACCTATATGTATTTTATAACTTGTTGACTAATTTATCCATTTGACGTTAGAGCTAATTTAAAGCTAAAATTAACTTAAACTTTCAGTTACTTAATTTTCTACAGAATGCATTGAGCTCAAATCGAGAGCTGCTCAACTACTGGGCACCCGATCCTTGATACGAAAATGCAATCAATCAAATGCACAAAGAGAATTGGTTTATCTGTCTGGCCCAAATAGTAAATAAGGTCAATTAAATGTGCTGCCCGACTACCGGAATACCCTATACCATTCAAAAGTGTGACTAGATAAGATGAAAAAGAAAGAAATCGTCTTTTAATGCATTACTTAACCTTGTATAACTTTAAATATCATACCTAAGCAACTTTTAATTTGTTGATATTAAAGTATATAAAAATATAAAGAAAATTCAGGTATGCCTTCTGAGCCTTGTCCTTAACCCATTTTATTTGGCTTTCAATCTACCCTGGTATTACTCGGCGTATACTTGATCACCGAGCTTAATGCACATCATCGGCGGAGCTCAGCCAGCTGCAATCTTAAAATTAATGATTCAGCATGCAGAGAGCCTTCAGCTTTGCCCCAGCTTAGCAACTCCCCCGGGGCGAGGGCAGGTTGGTGGGGATTGATTCACATGGGCCAAGCTAATTGCCCCGGCCAATGCGAAGCCAAACTGGGTCACGTTGCGTCGCTGGGCTTTTGTGGCCAAAACTTAAAGCTGATTTATTAATTATGAAAACGCTTGATAGCTAGTTGCGGGCGCAGGCACCGTGACGTACCACACGGCGTATGAGCAACAATTGCGACGTTTATATTTAGATGGAATATTTGATCGATTCGCAAACAGCGGCTATTGTGAACTATTATTACCTCGACAATGCACTTACCCAGGGGTATTATGGATGGGTGGGCACATATGACTATATATATCTGTAATAATCTATATTATAGATCAGCAACCACAGCTGAATGCGTCGCTAGGCTGTTCATATCTACACATATCACTATCATAGGCATTATCTCTGGCTAGACGATTTTTACCTCTGACGGATCACACGATATCGAATTGCTATCTAGCTCTTTGATCATATGAAGAATATGTAGTAAGAGTAAGAGAATAATTAAGTGAATAAGGTATATATATGTTATATATTATAGATCAGTGACCAGAAATTATTAAAATTGCTAGATTGACCATACTCATATTATACGCATCAGATATCACTAGCATAGGCAAGATCTCTAGCTAATTGCAACCTAGTTCTTTGAGCATATAAAGATGAAGAATAGATAGAAAAAAAGTAAATGAATAATAATAGAATAATAGATCAGCAACTACAGACTCTTCGTCTAAGTCCATGATATCCCAGGCATCATCTCTTTTCTTTTATATTTAATTATGATCTAGTTCTTTGATTATATAAAGAGTAAGAAAATTACAAAAAATCTTATATGAACTAAATTACTTTCATAAGACATTATCAATGATTTCATTTACACTAAAGAATCATTGATCATTTGAGTTTAGCAGTCGCGAATCATGAGCCTCGGGTAGTGTATATAGGCTTCGGTGTGCCCGAAGACAATTTCATTTGTTTTTATTTGTTTGCAGATTATATAAAGCTGGCAGGCGAGTTATGCGTATTATATTCCGTTTGGCTTACCTTGGGTGAAAAATAATAAATTGAACGATGACAGCGCTAGCACGGAGCTGGATGTGGAAGACATGCTTCCATATTACACTTTATATAAGCACGAGCCACGTAGCCGCTGACGTTGCCGATGCCGGCTAAAAAAAAAAAAAAATCAGCAAATAGGTAATACCAAATGTGAGCAAACAACGACAACAACAGCAATGGCAACAACTACAACTGTATAACAACAACAGCAAATAAAGACAACAAACGGTAACTCGTGACAACAATGGGCAAAGGACGACGCGCCAAAGGCGGCCAAAAGCAGTTTGGCGCGTCGCTTGTTATTGTTATTGTTGCTGTTGCTGTTGCTGTTGCTGTTGTACAAGTTGCTACAGCTGTAGTTGTTGCTGTTGGCTGTTGGCTGTTGTTGGCCGTTGGCTCCTTTTGACGTAACTTCCACTTCGCCTTTGGGCGAATTCAAAATTCAGCAACCAACACAAACAAACACAGTCACACACACACGCACACACACACACGCTCACTCAATTAATTAAACAAATAACAAGCCAACAATAAAAAAAATGAAAACAAACAACAAATTGGCAAAACAAGAACTAGATTGTTTCCTTTTGGCCTTTCAAAATGCCCTTTCTATCGCTCTCTCGCTCTCTTTCGCACACTCTTTCAACTTGCTGCACACACTATTTACTGTTGTTTTTCTTTTTTTTTATTATATTATTAATGCTGTTTCAGTTGTTGCTATTTTGCTCCGTTGCTCGTGTTTTCTATGGGGCTGCGCGGCCCGAGCGTCCGTTGCGTTCGAGTTACGTTCCTCGACTGAACGGCTGGCTCTGCCTGCCCTCGGCTGACTCACGACTTCAGCTTCGCCGAAGACACAGACACAGGCATATCGCCAAAATGCGAATGCGAATGCGAATGCGAATTCGAAATGTGATTTGTGTGCTGGTGTTGGTGTTGGTGTTAGTGTTAGTGCTAGTGTGCGTTTGTCCTTTTGGCCCGCACTCCTTTTTTGACACTCACGCGCATGCCGCTAGCGACGCAACGCTTGCATGTGAGTCGGTGTCTGTGTGTGTGTCTGTGTATGGGTGTTGAAGGGTGGCGATAGCTACGACACAGTTGTTTGTGTTGCTGTTGCTGCTGCTGTTACAACTGCTGTTATTCTTATTGTTGTTGTTGTTGTTCTTCCTCGTGTTCTTGTTCTTGTCGCTGTTATCGTTTCGAAATTTGCGAACATCGCGTGCTCGATCCACGCTAGAAAGTTGCGCAACTTCTTAGCCTTGAGTCGTGAGTAATAGCACAAGCTGCCAATTCCTGACGTATTTGGCAAGTTCAATCAACTAAATAGAAAAGCCAAGACATAATTTAGCCATGTGCAAGCGAAATTGAGTTATTCAAATGTTAACGGCCAAGAGATACCCTGCACTCAAAGCACAGTTGCTATCAATATTAATGACTTTTAAATATGTATATGTAAACATAAATATATACGAGTATATATTTATATATAAATTAATATGGATATGGGCATATCGTATATAATTATTCCTTTTGTGTACTTCAAGATCGAAAAATATAGTATCGATATCGATAACATTGCGTTATTTTACACAACTCTAAAAAGAATTTTATAATTGAAAAAAACATCTTAAATATAAGATTTAATTTTTTTTTAAGTTGCACTTTAATTTCAATATGTGTCAGTAATTCAGAGTAATTCATCTAGTTACATGCTAATAATTAAAATGTATATATATGTAAATGTATATATAATTCCAGTAATACATAGCAGTATTTTACATAAGACTTCACATTGCTTAAAATCTAATGCTAAAACTTTGCTAATATACACATAGATTTCGCTTGACTGTACACAATTTTATATATATATATATATTTAGACTACATTTAGATTATATATTTATACTAAATTTGCACTGAATTTTTGAGTTCATGTTTAAAAACACATAACTCAAAAAAAAAAAAAAAAAAAAAAAAACTCACAAATTTTGTTACAACACAAGGACACATACAATAGATAAAATTTGATTGTATAAATAAGTTGAGCTCTGTGGTGAATGTAAATGCATATAGGCTAAAAAGTTTGACATCATTGATAGTTTCGTACAATAGTATTTATGTAATTATTATATTTAATTATAATAGAGCACATGCTGCATGCATGATGTTCTGGAAATTGAGTCCGATTCGTATTGGAAATGATAGATGATTGCATTGTTCGGTTGTTTGTTGTTCGCTGGGACACGCAACGCATTTTGATGCATGCGAGCATTGTGTTAACAAATGAAAGCCAACTACCTAACTAGAATACGATCAGCTCTTAACAATCAAGTTTACAAAATAAAAAAAATAAAAATGAGGCTAAAAATCCAATTTGATGAGGTCGTATGGCATATCGGATTCCATTTGTGACATGTTTCAGTTGGTACCCGTTGTCACATCGGATCGTAATGGATCCATCCTGATTAGCGCCTTTTGTGCACGCGTTCAATGTACTTGGTTTTATTGAGTGCACGATCTCCCGCATTGGGATCCATCATGCGCTTCCAATCGGTTTGCCCCACCACAAAGCCAATCTCACGCATTTTTTGCTGGGCTCGCCTTTCCTCGATGTCCGCCCAGCGTACCTAGAGCATTGATATGCGAGCTTTAGGCAATTACTGTTTAAATAGATGCCATCTGGCACTTACGCGTTTCTTGCCATTCGAGCTGCCTGTGGGCGGCTCCCATTCATCCAGCTGCAAATAGTCAGCCATGCTAGCGGCTTTGCGCTTGTGCATCAGGCGTTTCGTACCATCGAGACGGGCTAAAGTTGAGGGATATTAGGCATCAGGGAATGGAGGATGACCGTAAACTTGACAGTACTTACCCAGATTTTCCTCCGTGGTATCATTTTCCCACTTGCTTTTCAGAAAGCCGCACTTTACACAACCAACACACATGCCAAGAGAATCGTACAATAAAAGAACATATATGGATATATATTTTGGATTAGCTACAGCCACACACATACACTCAAAGCCAGAGACAGAGGCAGTGAGTGAAAGGGATAGATAGATATATAGATATATATATATAGAGAGAGAGAGAGAGAGAGAGAGGCATAGAGCACATAGCACGAGAGCCAGAGAGCTTATGCCCACAGTGGGAGCAATTAACCATGATATGGCTGATGCTTGAGACACTTACATCGTTGGCCGCATCAGCGCTATTGCTGTCCTCATCGTGGGCAGCGGCTTGGGAATCCCCGGCACCCTCCTCGGTTGCTGGCTCCGCACTATTGGCATTATCATCCTGCAATGAACAAGCCACAATAAATCAACAACATGTTTGCTTGACCAGCGCTCCAAAAACCATTTACTTAGTTACTTAATTTCAAAATATATCGTGTAGCGGGCATTTAGATAAATTGATTAATATTTTGGTACAACAAGGCAATTCTCTATTTGTATTGATCAGATTTACAGTTACAGCATTTATATAGTCGTGCATATGTATGTATATATATCAACAATATACAGCTACAGCAGTTATGTACGCATGTATGCAATACATACATATGCCATACACAATCACGTATAAATATCGTAGAGACGAGTTCAAGAGAATCTTAGTCTAAAGAGCTGTCGTGGCCAACTAATTTATACTCGTGCTTACACTACAGACTGCTCGTATACATAATTCAACTATGTAAATATAGGTATAGATATCAAGATATAATATATGTAGATATATATAATTGTTATGTACTATTTACTATTGTAGACTGTCAGTGTCATACACCGACGATAGTGCCACACACACACACACACACTGACTCACTCACACACACACATACACGCACAGCCATATTTGCTGTTGGCCAGCCTAATGGTCAGGCTGGCGGCTGTGACAGTGAGCTGTGATGGGCCGTAGATTGCATTACAGCGTCATAGTTACCGTTGCCATATTCTCAACATCTTCCATCTCAACAACGTTCTCCAGCAGCGACGAGACATCCAGCTTGAAATACTGCAACGGCGTCGGGCACCAATTGTCCAGCACAGCACGTATATCGTCCTCGCTACGCTGATGGCTGTTGCGTCCCAGGCACGTCTCCACATCGCAGTGCATGTCCACAATGTAGGGCTGTTGGTAAAAGGAACGCCATCAGCATCGATTTGAGCGAGACAGTTAGAGGGGGAGAGTAGAAATGAGCAAGACAGAGACAGAGACAGAGCGGGAGTGGAAGAGGGAGAGGGAGACTGCGTTTCAGCTGCGTACCACAAAGTTCGATTCTTTAGCGCTGCAATAGAACTCGTTCAGTGAACGCAACGAATTATTGTTGCAATCAACAATAACAAAGTCATAGAGATGGTCGCTAAGCGTCTTCTTGAACGATTTGATCAAATACTGCAAATATGTCTCCTCCATGGCCTCATCATACTCGTAGAGTATCTCCTTCTTCGGTATCTGGAAATGGAACAGGAGTGAATAGAGTTTTCAGCGAGACATTGTCCGCCCAGCCATGCTCACCTTTTTGCCAGACTTGGGGCACTTCTCCTCGTAGTCATTCTCAATTATGAAGTAATCATCGATGCTGAGTATGCGAGGACTGGCGCCGCCCATTTCCACCTCCTTGTCCTTGATCAGTCGTGCCACATACGACTTGCCACAGCCCGGCGGTCCACGCAAGATGATGCAAATGCGTTTCGGACGCATCAGACGACCCGGTGGCAGCAGCACCTCATCAATGGACATGGTATTGCGATGCTCTTGCGTGGGTACGTTCATTTCCAGCAGACTGGCATCTACCGTTGGCTCCGGTATATGTTGATTGGCCGCTGCTGTTGATGGGAACAGAGCGGTGGGTGGGTCGCTCAGCATGCGACGCTGTGGATTAGCTGGAAATGCTTTCGGTGGCGCTGGCTCCTCAATTGGCGGCCTGATTAGCATTGACGGCGGTGGCGGTGGTGGCGATTCCGCGTGCATTAAATCCGTTAGAGTACTGCAATAAATTTGTGGCATTAGCGGATTGGATCTTTACGCATTGAAAGTGGAAACTTACTCCTCGCCATCGGATATGTCCTCGAGGTCATCGAGCTTGCCAACGGCCAGCTGCTGGCCATTCAACTAATGGATATATACAGAACGACATGACATTATAATCGCCCATTGTGGATAGCTTGCAGCGGGATTAGCCACGTTTGATACCTACCTCAGTATCGGGCATCAAGAACGAGTCTGCAACTTGTTGTTGTTGTTGTTGTTGTTGCTGTTGTTGCTGTTGTTGCTGCAGCTGCAATGCACGCTGACGATTCTTATTCTTTCTTTTGTTTTTCTTCTTGCTGTTGTTTTTATTAGCATTGTTGTTGCTGTTGCTGTTGTTGTTGTTGTTGCCAATTTTCTGATTAACATTCCGATTGAGGGGCCTGGCACTTGCTGGTCCAGCTACCGGTGCATGTCCATAGTCAAAGGTAACACCCGGCCTAAAGTCCGGCAGAGCTTGGCCCGGTCCGGGTCTTGGGCCTGATACTGATCCTGATCCTGATCCTGGTCCTGGTCTTGGTCCTAGTCCTGGTCCCGGTCCTGGTCCTGGTCCTGGTCCTAGTCCTGGCTCAACAGCTGCCATCCGATTGACAGCCCCATCGGCCGACTTGTGGCCATAGTCGATGACCTTGGCGGCGGTGTTGCTGCTGTTCTGATAGTCAAACACTTGCATCGGACGATAGACGGACTCGCTGCTGCCGGCTCGCATCTCGTCCTCGGTTTGCTCCGCGCTGCAACGTTGCGTGACGCAGGGTCGAGGTTTGGTTTGTTTAACAGTTTTTGTAATCAATTATTTGTTATTCGTTTATGTTTGTTTGTTTGTTTTTGTTTTTGTTTTTGTTTTTTCAGTTTTTGTTGCATTTTGCATTTGTTTATTTGTTGGTTTTAAATCGGTTCAGGTTTTTTGTATTTTTTTTGTATTTGTTTTTTTTTTTTTTGTATATATATAATTTTAAACCAGAAAGAAACACTTAAACTTTTACAAATATATTGCTATGGTCATGGGGCAAGCAATTGTAGCTTCAAGATATTTACATAACAGATCAAGAGACAAGGCAGAGGCAGAGGCAGAGCATGGGGCAGGGGCAGAGGCAGGGTCAAACTTAATGGGGAGTAGATGAGAGACTCTGAGCTCCCATTGTCTATCCATTCAACAGGATAAATGCACTCTAAGACAGTTCATAGAACTTATACCATCGGCTAAAGCCGAAGTCAATATATATAATATATATGTAATATATATGCACATATCCAGATGTTAAAAATATAGTTGAGGTAAGTATCATATTCGGCTACGCCGAAGCTAAAAGTTTTACAAAGGTTCTTAAAGACGAGTATATAGAATAGCAGAATAAACAGACCTTTCAGAAAATATATAGTATTTATTCTTAAGCACAGACGGAGAACACCAACTCAGATTTGGCGAACAGACAAGAATATCAATAATATATAGGGCTATACCAGACTTCAAATTCAAAATTCTTAATTATATTTTTTCACAGCAATCGCTCATCTATCAACTGAATCATCGGACAACTGAAGGGCGAATATCGTAAGATCACAATCAGACCAAAATACTTTGAGACACATCCAATCTTCGACTATTGCCGAAGTTCAGGCTTTGTCAATTAGTGTTAAATAATAGTAGTGATGGGTTCATTGGGATCAGCGCAAAATTGGCATGAAATAAGTTATAATTCGGGTAACTCTTCAAGTGTTCAGTGTTTGTATTAATAGAGCTTACATAACTAAGATAACATCGGATTTGGACTTGTAAATTTCAATAGTAATTGTATCAATAGATAGATATCGCATGGAAAGTTCAGAAGCCATTTAGCATGGGGCAAGCCTTTCGGAGGGGTCAGGGATTTAACTAATTTAATAGAGCGTGTCATATGCACGAGGTATGTATAGCAATGCATATACACGAGTTATTTGTATCAAGAGTTTATATAAAGTTCATTATAAATTTCATTTAAAATAACTATTCCCGTGGAAACTATTGCAATGGGATTTAGAATTTCCCTCACACCATACTCCCCAGACCTATACTCCAAAACCTTTTCTTGTTACTGAAACTGGGGATCCTTAGTTTTCATTGAGATAGACAGTCACAAGGGAGGACCTGATCAAGACTTGAAGAGAATTGGAAGAAATCTTGGTACGTACAGTCGTTAATATCAAGACAAGAATCGGACCACATAGAATATAGGACATTCAATGTTTCGGACGGACTCTAAAAGTAAATTCTAAATAAATATTATAGTTCGAGACATAGATTAACCCTTCTGGACATATAAAAATGCAAGCCAGCATTGTATATAATATTTAAAATCATTTTATTAATTCAATGTATTCTTTGTTAATTTTGTGTTATATCTCTGCGTAACTTTAGGTAATTCTGTACCATAGTTATATATCGTCGCATTCCCGCGAAATGATCGTATGTCGAAAAATGTAATTTTACAGGAAAGACTTTTCCTTAATGTTTGTATACAAACGCTTAAAGTGAAACGGAGTTTTTCCGAAACTAGGGCGAATATTTTCTTCAAGTATGTGAGACAGACGTCTTCAAACCGTTCTGCATGAAAATCTCAATTTCATCATTTCGCGCGAATGCGACGATATGTTTATTATGTGTGTGTGTAAGTAACTATTAATTATGCTAAATACATGGGGAACTTCTAGAAATCAAACTGCATTTCGTGGCTTCAGATAAATGAGGGTATTGTATTGTTATACACCTCAATGAAGTGAAAACTTCAAGTAGTATTCTCAAAAATATTTAATTCAATTTCAAGTAACTAAATTCATTGATTTCTTTTGATCTTAAAAATTAGTTAAGAGACTTTAGCAGTTAATGATTTACATAAATAGTAGTGTATATAAAATAACTGGCAGAGAGTGAGAGAGAGATAGAGATAGATAGATATAGAGATAACATTATTCAGATCTGTTATTGTAATTTAGATATGCGCTTGGAGAATCGAGAAGAAGGGCACATATCTAGCTTGACCTGGGTCCGCGTTGCTGCTGCTGCATGCTTCTATTGCTCCTGTTGGAGTTGACACCCCTACCACGAAACGACCGATTGCTATAATATATGTACATACATATACAAATTGATTTATATATATATGTACATATATGCATTGAGCATGGAACATGAAATTCATAGCAATGTCAATTGGTTTTTGTAATACATATAGATATATATTTGTTGTGTCAGTTAAGTTTCATAAATTGTAATTTAAATTTTTGTTTTTATGTTGTTGTTGTTTGTTTTTTTTTTTTTTTTTTATATATACATATTTGGGTGCATAAAAGTAGAAGAGAAAAAGAGAAAACGGGTAAGGAATCGAAATTCCAGCATTAACGACGAGATCAACAAAATGCCTGCACAGTTAAGCTACAAACATAGAAAACGTATATGAGAACAGATTTATAAGGGACGGCGGGTCACTTTCGACTACTATCGGATGGTACTGTCTATCGGATGGTACTGTCTTATTATACTTCGTAAGGCTTTCATGGCATCCGAAAGCTTTCTCAAATCATTCACGATCAGATTTAAGAGATTTTTGCAAACAGAATTCTAAACTAAAAGTCCCAGTCATTCTTGAGACTTGTTTATAGATTTTTTAGATATATGATAAACGATTTCAAGTTTTATATTCGATTTTGATAATTTAGATGGAGTTTTCTTAATGCTAGCGAAAAGCTTGAATTGGGGATGGAGTCAAACAGTATACATTTGGGTTTCATTCATTCAATGTTAATTGTTTTGTGGTTTTATCTCATCAGAAAAGTAGTTATTATATTTGTTGAATTGAGTTGTATGTCGAGCCCCATCTCTCTCAATTCAAAAATGATAAACCAAATAAATTAAAAATCGATCGGGTAAGAATATAGCTAGTATAGTATAGTCTTAAGCCCATCTGGTAAGGCTGATCGGTTATTATGAATTAACTATATAATATCTTATGACAGTCTATGTAAGCGAGTATAAAAGTATTCAGCATAGTAAAACTATACCAATCTTGAGTCTTAGGACATAATATCATATCATCAATGAATATAGAAGAGGTAGCTGACTTGGAGGTCGAGGTTAAAATATAGTATATAGTGTATTTACGCTAAGGTGTTTTAGCAATTGTCTTACAAAGGAGATCAAATTTTCCCGAGTTCATCAAAATTCTTCCGGACTCATAGTCAACTGTATCGAAATGAATATCTTAATCAATGCGGACTTATGATGACAGACGAAATGAGGACAAATATTCTGATTTTATAATGCTCTTCATAACTCAGACGGAATGCTTACAGAATTTTTGCTTAGTCCCCCAAACTTTGCTCTACACATACATAGAAAGACACGCGATAAAGAGCGAGAGTGAGAGTACGGGTGGTCAGTGAAACAGTGAGAGAGAGAGAGAGAGAGATAGAGAGACATATATAGTTAAGTACATCTTAATGACACATACCCGTCAGGCCAAGGCTTGTTGTCGTTGTTGTTTCCTCCGTTGTTAAAGTTGTTGCGCTGTTGTCCAAAGTTCTTTTGATGCGGCTTGCCACGTGGACCGAAGCCGGGTCCATCATCAAAGATGGGCGCTGGGCCTCCACTATTGCGTCTGAATGGATTTTCGTTAAAGTTGTTTTTATTGTTGTGGGGGCCATTGAAATTTGGATGATTGGGCCCTGGTGGGCCGAAGTTTCGATCGAAGTTTGCGGGCGAGTTTGGTCCGCCGAATGGTCCGGGACCACCAAAGTTTGGACCGGGGCCGTTCGGGCCGCAGAGGTTTTGTCGAAATGGACCAGGGCCGGGACCGTTGCCAGGTCCATTGCCACGGAAATTGGGACCGAAATTCGGTCCAGGTCCATTGAAATTGGGATTATTTGGTCCGCCTGGTCCAAAATTACGTCCAAATGGCCCATTGGGTCCAGGGCAGCCACCGAAGGGCCCGGGTCCAGGTCCAGGTCCGGGTCCGGGTCCGGGTCCCTGACGTCCACCAAAGTTAGGCCCTCCAAAGTTGGGTCCATTGGGCGGACCATTGGGTCCATTAAAGTCAGTGAAGTTCGGTCCCATGACCTGTGCACCGGCAGGTCCAAATGGCGGCCCATTATTAGGTCCGAATCCATGAGGTGCTCGTTGATCAGGACCCGGACCCGGGCCCGGACCCTGACCAGGACCTGGACACGGACCTGGACCTGGACCTGAACCTGGTCCAAAGTTATCTCGAGGGCCATTATCCGGCATGCTGTGCGACTGTCCGTCCTGCGAGCCAGTCTTCTGGTTATTCTTTTTCCTCTGCCACTCGGCAAAGCTCAGGGAGCGTCTGTCACTGTCTGCATTGTTGTGGTTGTTGCTGTTGCTGTTGGCCTTGTTGTTGCTGGCATTTTCGTTGCTCTCGCTTGACTTCTGCTGTCCCTGATCCTGATCCGGCTGCTGGTCACGATCACGCCCCTGAGCCTGGGCAAGGGCCTGCGACAAATTGTTCATAAACTCGGGATCCTTGAGCACATGGCTAACATTATCCGGCAGTGGTTCGCTGACAGGCCCTGGTTGCTCCTTCTTCTCCGCATCGCTGGCAGTGCGCTCGGTGGGCGATATGCGCGGCTTATCGATGACCACATCGAACAGCGATGGTATCTTCTTATTGTTATCCGTGCCCTTTGAATTCCCTGATTCAGTGGCTGGCGGCGGCGGCGGCGCAGCAGTTCCGTCGGCAATAAAATCGAGTCCCGGTATGCCATCGGTCTTCTTGAATATGTTCTTCATGGGCGTATCGCCAGCTGTGTCTGCCCCCTTACCCGTCGAGCCCTGTGCCTCAGCCTCATCGTCATCGTCGTCCAGGGAAATGATCAATATGTTCTCCTGTTTGGTCTGCTTGGATGGTGTCGAGCTGTTGCCACCGCCAGCGTTATTCTTACGTTTGCCCAGTGGATGAGCTTTATTTGGTTGTGTTGTTGTTGATGTTGCTGTCGTTGTTGTTGTTGTTGTTGTCGACACTGCATCCACGTCCTGCGGCGTCTTTTGGGTAGCCGACGACTTTGGCGGCTCCTTGCTAGCGCGTGAGCCCAACGGCATCGCTTTTCCATCCGCTTCGGATTGTGGTGAATAGTAATGCGACTCATCTCGATTTGTACCATTGGCCGTCTCTTGCTGCGGCTCCATGTCGTTCTCCTGCCTCAGGCCCGGTTTCGGGTTCGCATTGGCCTGCTGCATGCGTTCCCCATCGTAATGGCCGTCGGCCTCCTGCTGTTGGCATTGATCCCGATGAAATGGGGGACCTTGTGGTGGACCTTGTTGGTTTGGATTCTGTCCCTGACGTCGGCGTCGCATCTGCTCACGTCGCTCGGCGATCCGACGTCGCTGCTTCTCAAACTCCTCCTCATAGCGCCGATACTCTTCGCGATCCGGATGATTGGCATTGGCGCGCTTCCAGTCCTCGAACTGCTTCTCCCATTGATCGAACAGCCGATCGAAGCTGGCCTCGTCCAAGTCCGGCGCGCGCTGCTGTTGCTGTTTCCCCTGCAGCTGATTGAAGTTTCGATTGAAGCCGTCGTCATTGTAGCTATTGCTTGAATGGCCAAAGTTACCGCCGCCTTGATGCGCCCGATTTGGCTCCCATCGACCGCTGCGACGATTATTATTATTATTATTGTTGTTGTTGTTGTTGCCAAAGCTTGGTGGACCACCTGGTCCTTGGCCACCGCCATTATTGCCAAAGTTTGCGCCGTAATTGCTCATCGATGCACCAAAGTTGCCAGAGTTCGAGGGCCCAGATCCAGAAGAATCATTACCCCCATCGTCTGGCCCGAAATGTCCTGATGGAGCACTACTGAACGGATTGTTCCGATTCATATTGTTGCTATTGTTGTTGTTGTTGCCAGAAGTCTGTTGCCAATTGCGCCGGTTGCCGAATTGACCTGGCCTATTAGGGCCTTGATTGTTGTTGTTGTTATTATTGGTATTATTATTATTACTGTTGTTGTTATTGTTGTTGTTGCTGCTGGGTTCCTTGCCTTGCCAGCGATTATTGTGCGCTGCGCCCTGCTGTTGCTGTTGCTGAGATCCCATATCTGGTGGCGGCCCATCCCAGCGCGGGCGTGACTCCGCTTCACTCATGTTTCCGCTGCCCTTGCCTGGGGGTCCCTTTGACCAATTGGCATCCATCTGATTGGCCGTCGACGGCGCCGCAGGTGGAGGCGGTTGCATGAACGAAGGTGGTGGCTGCTGCAGATTGGGAAACATGTTGGGTTCCCCAGAAGTGGGCGGCTGATTGTAGCCTACGGGCGGCATTTGATTGATTCGAGCCGGCGGTGGCGGTTGTTGTTGCCAATGATTTGGCGGTGGTTGTTGCTGATGGTGCGTCGGCGGTGGCTGCTGCTGTTGCTGGTAGGTCTGCGGCGGCGGCGGTGGCGGCTGATTATACATCTGAGGCTGGGCCATTATCTTGCCAGGCATTTGCGTCTGCGATTGGGGAGGCGGTGGCATTTGTGGCGCCACTGGTTGCATTTGCGGCTGTGCATAGTATGGCTGTATGGGCTGTTGGATGGGCATCTGTGGGCCAATGGGAGTTGGCGGATAAACTGGCCCGATTCCAGGCACAGCTGAGGGCACTGGTGCGGCGACTGGCCCAATGGGCGCCGCAACCGGTGCAGGCGTAGGCACTGTGCTGACAGCTGCCGCAGCAGCCATTTCGCGCTTGTACTATTTCACAAATAGAATCGTGTTTAAACTTAAGAATACACATTAAATAAGCACAATTCACCTGTTCTCCATACTGGGCATGCCACTTGGCGTATTCTTGTTGGTAAGTCTGCCACTGCTGCCAGTGCTGCTGCAGAGCGTATTGCTGTTCCGGCGTCATTGCCGCATATTGCGCGGCCGTATACTGTTCATACGGATTGGTAGCAGCCTGAGCTCCGCTCGCAGGCATGTATGTTCCGGCAGCAACTGCGGCACCGTGGGCAGGAGTCGCGGAGTCTGATGGTGGCGGTGGCGGCGGTGCATCTGGCAGTGGAGGCGGTATGGCAGGTTGAGGCGGCGGTGCAGCTGGCACCGCAGCGACTGGCCATTGATTCCACATTAGCGATACTTCAAATTATAATTCTCTGCAACTCACGTACGAATGATTTTAGATAAAAAGCTACATGAATGATTGCGTGCTGATTATTGTTTTACTTACTTTTTTAGTTGCTTTGGATCGGTTTTATATAATTTTGTGCGGTCTTCAAAATCGACAAGAAAATCAAAACCGAATAACAAAAATGAGCACGCACTTCGCCATTTTTGGCTTGAAAACTAGAGATGAACGTTGTGCTGTGTATGTTAATATTGTATCGATATGTTAAAGCAATCGAGCTCGATAGCTGTGGGGCATGATTCTGAGTCATGGCATGGTTGTTTTGTATAGGTTACCTTGCAGGTAACAGTTACACAAATGATGTGACGTCACCCAACAGTTTGGAGTAAACGATTATTATTTATTCAGGAAAAACTAATTAAATATGGATGCCAATATTATATACAGTATATAAAATACATTATTAATTAAATTAGATTAACAGTTTAAATAAATAAACCGACTGGTCCAAGGAATTAAGTCTGTGACGTAGTTTCCCAAATCACAACAGTGTGGGCTCTACTAACGAGTAACCTTTTAATCTGTCTTATTCATGGGAATAACACGTGCAATTGTAAAATTTGTTTCTCTTCAGTGTTGGCTGGACGAGCTATTTATGAACGACCAAAAATGAGTAAAACTAGCACAAAAATCAAATATCTCGTAGCGGATACGACAGCATTTATCAATGCAGTGCCACTGAATGTAAGTGCAACATTTGAATATGTTAGTGATTATTTTATGTGTTATTTTGTTGTTGTGTTATTAAGGAATACGCCGAAAATGTGCTCACCGTGCCAGATGTGGTGGCCGAGGTGCGCAATAAGCGACAGATACGCCGCCTCTGTGTGCTGCCATTTGATCTGCAGGTGCGAGAGCCGCGCCCGGAAAGCGTCAAACACTGCGTCGAGTTCGCTAAGAAGACCGGCGACTATGCCAGTTTGTCTGGCATTGATTTAAAGGTGATTTCACTCACATACGAGTTGGAAGCGGATACGCTGGGCACCGATCATCTGCGCACCGAGCCAGTCGTCTCACAGGTGATTGCCTCCAAGGACAAGCCCGAAGAGATGCAGGACAGCAATAACAAACGGCTGGTGGGCTGGTATATGCCCGAGGGAAACGAAGATGACGAGGAGGAGGAGGAGGAGGAAGATGATGACGAAGAAGAGAGGGAAGATGACAATGAAGATGCCAACGAGGATGACAACGAGGATGACAACGGGCAAAAGTTGGATAAAAGCAGCGACAACGTGGATCACATTAAGGAAGCTATCGAAGCACAGCTGCAAGGCAGACAGATAACGAGTTCACAGAGCAAACAGGCAGCAAATGATGACAACGAGGATGGGGAAGACGAGCAAGAGGATGGGGACGATGTGACGCAGGAGGAACTAGACAAGCTGTTCGAAAAGCTGAAATGCGCTCCATCGGCGGACGAGGAGAAGGCAACCTGTGATCTTCTGGTGGCAGAGCCCCAACACGAAGACGAAGAAGAAGACCAGCCAAGCAGCAATAACAATGCCGCGAACATTGGCAACGACGACGATGACGTTGGCGACGATGGCTGGATCACGCACTCGAACATTAAGAAGGCGAAAAAGGCGCTCGAGGGCAAGGTGGAAACGGACATAGTGCCGCCGGTGGCGTGCATGACCACAGATTATGCGCTGCAGAATGTGCTGAAGCAGCTCAACCTGCAGCTGGCTGCGCTCAATGGGCGCATCATCAAACAGCTGCGCACCTACATACTGCGCTGCTACGCCTGCTACAAGACGACCAGCATCATGACCAAGGTCTTCTGCCCGAACTGTGGCAACAAGACGCTGAAGCGTGTCGCCATCAGCCTGGACGAGAATGGCAAGCAGGTGATCCACATCAATACGCGACGCCCGCTGACCGCCAAGTACAAGAACCAGAGTTTGCCACGTTTCCAAGGCGGCAAGCATTCGCGAAATCCCATTCTCTTCGAGGATCAGCCCATGCCGCGCCAGATGCCGTCGCGAGTTGCGAAAACCAAGACGAATGCCCTGGATGACGATTACATTGCGGGCTTCTCGCCCTTTGTCATGCGCGACGTTGACTCCAAGTCGGCTATGCTGCGCTCCAAGGGCAACCTGAAGGAGTGGGCGCGCAACAACAACTTCGAGGAGGACCGCAGGCGCAAGAACTACAATCGCTTGTACAAATAGGGGGCGAGAACTTATCCTTTTAAGCACATACATATATGTACATATATATGTTCTCATGCGTATGTAAAATAATATTAATCAAATATAAACATTAAATGAATCCAACATTCTCAGACTTTAGTTCCAGATTTGATCAGTTACAAGACAGTTAACAATCTATGGTTCGCGTATTCCGTAGTTCTTCACAGCTCCTGGCACATCTCATTGCCCGGATACGCGGGTAGATTCAGCTCGTACTTGCGCTGCAGGGCGGGCGGCACGAAGCGTCCGCCCAGGAAGTGATGCTTGCCCTTGAAGTGCTTAGCGCAGAGTTTAGGCGCCGTCAATGAGATAAGCAGCGTCGGCTCCATATCGCACTCGTTTAGCTTGCCCGCCTCCACATCCCAGCCGCTGGGTATGTCCACGCTGTGCAAGGCAACAATATGGGAAAAGAGAGATTAGGCAGGATTTTGATAAGTTTTAGTTTGTTCAAAGACCTGGCAATGGGCAGCTTTGTCTGCTGCAGCAGCTCCACGACTGGCACAAAGTCGGCGCGCACGGGTGGCTTAAAGCTGAAGCCGAACAGGGCATCCACAATCAAGTCGTAGCACTCAGCCGCTAGCGCTACACTAGGGCATTCAGAAATTGACTCAATCTCCATGAGCTTGCATTGGTGGGCGAGATTCTCGTACAGCGGCTTTGGCGTCGGCTTCGGGTAGTAGAGGACGGGCAAGTAGCCCATCAATGCCAGGTGGCGAGCGCAGACCAGCCCGTCGCCGCCGTTGTTGCCCGGGCCACAGCAGACGAGCACACGTCCAAAGCGCTCCGCCGGAAAGCATTTGGCTATGGCGTGCGCACAGCTGAGGCCCGCCAGCTCCATTAGCTGATCCACACTGAACTTGTACTCATTAAAGAGTTCCAGGTCCACATTTATTGCCTCACTTTGATTTAGGTATTTCAGCATATTGTTGTCGACGTTATTGCTGACTTTGTTTCGACTTTTGCAATGACAAAGTCTGTTTTGTTGTGTTTGTTTTGTTATCTGTTTAGATTTGGCGATGAATTCCGAATCGGCCAGAGACCGGGTTTGCGTTGCTGCAATTGACAAGCGACTTAGCTTTACAAACTGCAATTGTAATCGAGAAAAACTCATATTGTAGAAGTTCAATTGAATTATGGGCAACTATGTCATGAAATAGTACGTATTTTTTTTTAGATTCAAGCAATTCAAAGTTGCCGACAACGTACTTGATATCTCGATATCACTTACGATGAATTTGTTGCTGCTCTGTTATAATCGCTGGCTCTCCAAGATAAACAAAGTAACAGCTGTGCGTATTCGATTAACAATTTTGCGATTATTTATACGATACTATTGCTGCAATTGTGATTGCACAGGGTTAACAGAAATGTTAAGCCCACTGTTAAAACAACAGTGCCAAAATGAGTTCGGCAACAGCAGTGTGCCCGGCTGCGCCTGGGGGATATAAGCACGACACATTTTCGGTTCGTCAATAGTCGGTTACACTAGCCGCGGGTCGGTTGTGTTATATTTTTGCTGCTCAAGTGGAAAGGTATTTGAAAGCCAAGTGCAACGGATATACATAGTTAAATTAATTTTTTTTTGGCTTTAAATTGTTAAACAACAAATGTGCGAATGACTTGATTTTAATTTCGTTTTTGTTCAAGTGTTTGTGTTTGGGTGTGTGCTGCATAGTGCAGGCTGCGCTCATTTATTATTGAATTCGTGTAGGTCAAGGTAAAGCGGCGCAGAGAGGATAGCAAACAAGAACAGCTGCCCAAAGCACCGTTAGTTTGCTATTGTTTCTGTAATTGTTGTTGTTGCTGTTGCTCTGTCATTGAAGGCAATTCGCTTTCAATTACACATTTAACGGTGTCAGCAGGACGTAAATATAGGGCAGCTGTAAGTACGTGTGTGCTGGTGTGTTAGTGTGTGTGAAACCCTAAAAGTAAATACATATGCATGTTCTCTTGCTCGCTCTTGCAACTCTTAAGCTCATCTATTGCAAATTTTAACAGTCGGAGCTATTGACACACACACTTACACATACATATGTATGCACATACGTTTATCTCGATCGTTGATAAACGAACCAAAAATCAACAGTAAACATTTAGCTATTTCAGTAGATTGTGAAGCATCGGTGTTTTTGCGAGTTGTGCGCAATCGCCATAAAAAATAATACGAGAAAAAAAATAATAATAATAGTTATAAATACAATACACCAACAAGCAGCAAACGGCAGACAAAACGGCATTTCTACAGCAGCGTCGCCTTTTTAGCAGCGGCGGCGTTTTGGGCAGCGGCAGCTCAGCCATGAAGCAGCAACAGCCGCCGCCGCTGCCGCAATCGCAGCCGCCGTCGCTGTCAGGAGGAGGAGGAGGAGGAGCAGCAGCAGGAGCAGGAGCAGCAGCGGCAGCCGAGGCCAACGCCGTGGCAAATGCGATCAGCCTTGCAGAGACAGCAAAGAGTCGCCCGCCTCTCTATCCGAAACGTAAGTAGAAACGCATACGAGGGTTGTTTGACAAAATCTTATAAATCTGTGGTTGATACCATTTGATATATACATATGTATATACATATGTATGTACATACATATGATTGACTCACTCACTGACTGACCAAAGCTGCTTTGCTATGGCTATAACGACAGTCATTACCCTAAAAGTTACACCAAAGAAAGAAAAACATTACCTGACAAAGTACTTAAGAATCGATTTAATTAGCTGGATTTATTTATAACGAGTAATATGAGTCGCCTACAGTAGTACCTATTGTCAGTTAAACAAAGCTGGATTCCAAATTCAGCTTTCAATTTGTGATTCACTCCAAAGAGTGAATATGAATCAGCGAATCATTTCGCTCTAGGCTTAAGAATCAGACTCTGGGGCAGTTATAGTTGAAGTAGTTATAATTGAGGTATTTTAAGCAAACAAATATATTATCAAACGATTTGCAATTGTGAATATACAGTAATACCTCGCTGAATGTTTTTTTTTTTTTTTTTTCGATGAATTATTTTGATCAATATGCAATATAAAATAAAGCCTCACTCATAATTTATGCAGTTTGTAATTAATAACATTTTTATAAATAGGTTTTCATATTCGTGTTTAACCATGCTCAATTAGCGAGTGCCTACTGTATCTAAATCTTATTCAAATTATATTATGCTCAAAATATTGAATTAGAGTTGCATTGTACACCCCTTTTCTACATTTAGTTAATAAATTATGCATTACCTACATAATTGTTAGTCTTGATCCTCCACTTGATGCTCCACTGTTTCTCTCAGTGCATTCAAATAATTGAACCGTGTGGTCATAGAGCTCGCACATTACACAGTTTTAATGGCACTTCATCTCTGCCTTTGCTTCCCCTTTGCAGTCTCTAATTGTTGCCCTTGCCTTTGGTCGGCTATTTTCTTTCCTCTCCGTCTTAGTCGGCGTCCACCTATTCCCCTTTCTGCTTGTTCTCATTGAACACAGTGCGTCCATAAAAGCTCGCAAATTACATAGTCCAAATAGCTGTTCGTTCATCTGCGCTTTTGTTGTTGTCCCCTTCGTTCCTTTCTTTTCTTTGATTTTCTTTCTGTTTGTTTTATTTTTTTCTTCAGTTTTGGCACAACAACATTTTGCGGTCGCAGTCGCTTTCGCTCCAGCTTCGACTGCGCTGCAACTGCGACTGCGACTGCGACTGCGGCTGTGGTCGCTGCCTTAACTAGCCGCTGATCGTGGCTGCGGTTTCTGCTCCCGCTGCCCATTTTTGGTGGGCGTGTCTATTTCCAGTTTGCCGACAAACCTCCAACTGCAGTTGCGGCCCATAGCAATGCCAATGGCAATGTCAGAAGCAGCGGCAGCAGCAGCAGCAGCAGAGGCCGAGGCAGTGGCAGAGGCTTAGGCATAGGCAGAGGCAACGTGACCGCAGCTAACAGTAGTTGACATGTTGTTAGCGTTCGCTTCACTCGTGCTGACATTTTGTCGTCTGCCTCTTCTTTCTCCTTATGCTTCGCGTTTTTGGGGTCGCCTTAAAGGGGGCGTCGGTCGGGTAGGGCCATTCGATATGCCGTTGTAAGAAAATACAAAAAATATCAAATAATAATAATCGCAGCTAAATACTTGAAGAAGTCGAAGTTTAAATACTCTATAATGCACATATATAATGATGAGAAGTGTTAATTGTATATCTAAGTAATTATATATATAAATTTAAATTATATATTAATATATATATATATATATATATATATATATATACATGCATATGTGAATAAATAACAGTTATATTTGTAATGCTTCTATATTTGTATGCATTGTGAGCTAATATTCCATACGATCCCAGTGGCTTGCAGGGTATATGCATAGCTCTATGGGTATCACAGCCTGATACGTGATAAGATAAACCAAATTTTTAGCCAGAATACTTTAAATTTTTCTGTAAGGGAATCTATAAGGTATACTACTCGGTATTTTGTTAACTTTAGTCACGCGCTGACGTCACAAATGGTTTATTATTGTTTTCTTTAGTCTCATTTGGAATTCGTGACAAAACGAAACATTAGAAAACATGGCAAATTATTAGTGTTATTTTTTATTGCATTTGCTTGTATTTTGTTTTCTTTTTCTTTTCTTTAATCTCACTTTTTTTACTGTTTTAGTAAAGCTCTTTCATATTGTTCGCCTCTCCGCTGTCCCATTAATATATCTAATTGCTCCCGCATCCCTCGGCTCTTTGAAAAGTCATTATAAATACTTAATTGCTCTTGTTGTTGCTGTTGTTGTTGTTGTTGTGTCAGTTGGCAAATGATTATATATGTATGTGTGTGTATGTATGTTAGTTATTGTCGTTTGCATTGCATTGCATTGTCTAAGCGAGGGGCGTTGCTGCCCGCCTGCATTAGTTAAAAGGGCTGGCCGGGGGCGTAACGGGAGGCAACATTAATAGAGGGAATCAAAATATTGCCGCAACTGGAGCGTAAATCAACGCAAGGCTTTGTCAACTGCTTTTCGCCACAAATGACAATTGCCAGATGATAAAACAGAATATATATGTATGTATTTATGTATTTATACAGATAATATATGTATTTTATACTGTTCGTATGTATAGCAATATGGTTGATATCTATAAACACCAATAGATACTTTGACTTTTGATGTAGAAAATGATTTTTATTGTGTTCATACCAAGTGGATTGTCATACTTTGATATTATTCTCTTATATCTTGAATTCTTTTTTCATTGTCTTACTTTTGTTTCCTAGCTTGCTCTCTTTTCTAATATTAATAAACAACAACTTTTTAAAGTAAATCCTCAGGCGTTATTTATCTAATGACACTTCTTCCACAATATAGGAACAATTTCATTTCAATTTCACTTCTGTTACGAAACTCGGGTTCTTGTATAACCTGAACCCATTGAATAGGGGCCTTGAAAGTGCACTAGGAACTACTTGAAAATAGCGAGTATGATAGAAGGTGTCTAAAAAGATTCCACGTCCTGGATAGGATAGCTATAGACCTATAGATAAGATATTTATAGATAGAAAATAGATGGATTATATAAGTATATGGATTGATTACTCAGAGGAGCTCAAACCATATTTATGATTAATGTTAGTCAACTACAGCTAGAAACTTGAAATCTTTAATGTATATCATAATAATTCATTCAACTTATTTATTATGGATCATCATTGATCATTGAATTTGTTTTTTAAGAGATGGAAATTTTAAACTTGATTCCCCTGAAAAAGAAAAACATTATGTTTATAGCTGATATTGGATATCTCTGGCTACAAGTGTATAGGTATCCGTATTATATAAGTGAAATGCTCACTTGTTTTTACTGTAAAAACAATTAGTAATGTTCGCTTCTGCCACTTTTGACAGCCTTGGCAATTTATCGACTGACTTAAGTTGTTGACTAAAAAATGTATATCATATGTAATAGATAATGATAGGTTGAATCACGCATTGGAACTGAAACCATACGATGTGCTAATAGCTGTCTGTTTTATCAGAACATATGAACAAACACAAACAGTTAAAGCTAAATGGACAGACACATGCATAAATATGCACTGATATATAGATATAGATATAGATATAGATATAGATATAGATATAGATATAGATATAGATATAGATATAGATATAGATATAGATATAGATATAGATATAGATATAGATATAGATATAGATATAGATCTAAGATATAGATATAGATATAGATATCGATATAGAAATATAAGATATAGCTTAGATATAGATATAGATATATATAGATATAGATATAGATATAGCTATAGATATAGATATATAGCTATAGATATAGATATAGATATAGATATAGATATAGATATAGATATAGATATAGATATCGATATAGATATAGATATCGATCTAGATATAGCTATAGATATCTAGATCGATATAGATATAGATATAGATATAGATATAGATATCTAGCTATAGATATAGATATAGATATAGATATAGATATAGATATAGATATAGATATAGATCTAGATATAGATATAGATATAGATATCGCTATAGATATAGATATAGATATAGATATAGATATAGATATAGATATAGATATAGATATAGATATAGATATAGATATAGATATAGATATAGATATAGATATATATGTATTTGTGCAAAGGATTTATAACACTCCGAGGAAACACAATAGATACGAATGGAATGGAATTCGTCGGAGTGGAATATGGAATGGCATTTGGTTGGGATGCAAAGGAATCTTTATCAAGAAAATGCAAATCGAGAATTTCACATGAGATTCTCAACGGATGCAGGAGCAATCGCAGGAATTGGAGTCGGCAGGGCACAGTTGGAGGTTTAGCAATAGGCTAGAAGAGAGGCGAGCAAGGTGCCAGGGTGAGCTGAGCATGGGGCTGGGCAGGGGGGGCAGCGGGCAGAGGGCGGGTCTATTCAGTGGGCAAAGCTGTGAAGGCACTTGAAACGTGCATCAATTGTTTGGAAAGACGAACGATACGAAATTCTTAACGTGCTGCAGCTCTATTTATGGAACATTGGGAGCACATCGAGTGGCCCTTTGGTGGTGCGATCTGTGGTGGTTGTTGCCGCTGCTGCTGCTGCTTTTGTTTGTTTACTTCAAAAGCTGCAACACGAAACCGAGCCATCGATGCCGTTGCACTATGCTGCCTGACTGGCTGACGGCGGTGTGCGGGGGTGTTGCTGCAATTGCACTCGTGCGTTCAACGAGAGCCACTCGATCCACAGTTGCCGCGCTGCAAGGCCTACACACACACACACACAAGGCCCACAACCAGCTCGAATTGAACTTAATTGCATGAAATTGAGACACGAGACTCGAGACTCGATACATGAGTCGCAGATGCCAGCGGCAGGCGAGAATCATCGCTGAGATTCATTCAAAACTCATGCGTCGTCTTCAATTCGGAGCTGTGCGCACTAAGTGCGCCGTCAAATGAGCTGTCATAATGATGATATCGTCGCTAAAAGCGGAGAGCTTTCAGAACTAGAGATGGGATTCATTTACATGAAGAGCTGGGGGAAATCAAGTGAAATTGTTGAGCTCATAGACCTTAATCATATTTCAGATTGCGAATCTTAATATGGAGTACACCTCCCTAGTGAGTCTTACGAACATCTAAGCATATGTATGTATGTGTATTTCCTTATGATTATAGTAGTGTAACGGAACACCGTCTAAATACACTTACTTCTTAGGTAGTTTTTATTTTATTAAACTGAGGAACTTATGTAGGGAATATGTCTTCAGACTATCTAACCATTTATGCAGGTGTATTCATGAAAATAGTAGTGGGAGTGTGCATAGTGTATATAAATATGGGTTCTTATCTCTTAGGTATATTTAACATGCATTAGTCTTATTTTAATCACAGTTTATTATATCAATGCAGTTGAATTACCTGAAAATCTTAGATAGACAATACTTCTTAACCATATGTACATATATGGGTTTATATATATGAATGTATATATTAACTTTTATACTATATAAACTTTCATATTATATAAATCTACTGCATTCTTAGGAATAATTAACGGTTTTAGTACTAATTGCAGTAAACTTCTATTTTAAAGTGAAAGTAAATAACCCTTTTCTAGTAATAGTAGTGCGACTACACTGACCTGAAGTGTACGAAAAATTATGTATATCTGAATTTTAGTTCTAAAATACATATTTGATCTAAACTGCTTTTATACAAGATGTATTATGGTCTATTGATACTTCAGCTTGAGCATTACTAATGATGTTTTTTTGTATTCCTAATGTATCAAAAGTTGATTTGAAATAAAAGATATATAAGATTACAATACATATATTCATATATATTCATTCATAGATTAGTCTGTTCTCTCTCCCTCACTCTCTCTCTCTCTCTCTCTCTCTCTCTCTCTCTCTCTCTATCTCTCTATCTGTCTCTCTCTCTCTCTCTCTCTCTCTCTCTATCTGTCTCTCTCTCTATCTCTCTCTCTCTCTCTCTCTCTCTCTCACTCTCTCACTCTCTCTCCCTCTCTCTCTCTCTCTCTCTCTCCCTCTCTCTCTCTCACCTCAGTTCGCTTGTGATTCGTGACACGCTGTCATCTCTAGACCATGGCCAACATATTCGCATGTAGAATGCTGTGAAGTTATGCTGAGCCCCATTTGGGGGCCACAATGCTCAAGTGGTTGACACCCATGAACTCCAGCAAATGTGTCTAACAGCAAATGTAGCGCTGCCATTAACGAATGTGAATGTGCAGCTGCCCCTACTCCCCCCCCCCCTAGCCTTTACCCCTTCTGCTGAAGTTGTTCTTCTGCTGCTGCTGCGGCTGCTGCTGCAAGTTCTATCGATGACAAAGTCTAGCCAATGAACTGTGAATGCATTAAAAGACGGTGGGCGGGGGGCGTGAGGTGTGGGGTAGGGCAGAAGGAGAACAAGAAGAAGACGACTTTCATATGAACTCTCAAGACATTACGAACGACCACATAAACATGTCGAACGTTGGCGAGCTGGCTGACAAGCGAGGGGGAAGTAGAAGCGTGGGGGCGCTCGCAGAGGCGAAAGTGGTGGTGGGGCGTGGAGGTGCGAGGGGGCATAGTTAGCGGCAAAACGCCCGCATAAAGCAAAGGCGCCGCACGCCTTGGATAAAGATCTGATTCGGTGTGAGTTGATTTTCGAATTAGGGCCGTGATTCGAGATGGCACTTGTTGAATGCCAGATTGATTGATTGAGTGATTGAGTGATTGAGTGACTGATTGAATGAATGAATGTGCATTCGGCAAAGTTGAAACCAGTTTGCAAAGCAGCGCTGACATTTGTAGACACGCACACACACACATGCATATGTACATATATTGTATGAAGCGCATTTATCTGACAGATGCCGAAACAAAAGAGGCAAGAAAAGAACAGAAACAGAGACAGAGACAGATACAGATACAGATAGAGATACGGATATACGGCTTAAGTTAAGTTATCTGTGCCTCTTGCCCAAGTCTTTATAAGTCGTTAGTAAACAGCGCTCGTTTCGCGTCGTCTTCTTCTTCATCTTCCGCCTCCTCCTCGTCATCTTCTTCTTCATCTTCGCCTTTTATGTTTATGTGATGTTTGTTTATTTTCGCGCAAATATCGCAACAATTGAGCAAATTCCAAGATGAGCAACGACTCGACGCATACGCTTCCTGGAATGCGTCACTGCCAACAAAATTCGCGTAACATTTCGAATCAGCCAACTGATCGACTTGGTTAGATTGGAGTAATATAGGGTCAGGGAAAAGTATACATACATACATATATTTATCTGCAAGAGGAGAACTTCAAGAAACTAATTGGTATTTATTTGTTAGCGTCGAATCACAGTGCTCCCCCGCGATGGTGGAAACTCACATTCATATCACTTACAAGCTGTACTTCCAATAAAAAAAAATAGTATATATATTTATTTATTTTCTTAACTACAATAAAATTAAGTACAATTTTCTTTTATGTGTTGAATATTTTAAATTAATAAAATATCCAATACAAGTGTAAAAGACACTTATTTTACATGCATACAAATAAGAAAAATTGACTCAAAATATTTGTATTTATTTATTTTTTTTTCTTTTTCTTAAATATATATAAATAAAAAATTATTTTAAAAATAATAATATATTTTTAAAAATTTTAGAAAATGTTATTATAAAGCTACACAAAAAAAAAAATAAAATAAAATAATAATAATAATAATAATAATAATAATAATAATAATAATAATAATAATAATAATAATAATAATAATAATAATAATAATAATAATAATAATAATAATAATAATAATAATAATAATAATAATAATAATAATAATAATAATAATAATAATAATAATAATAATAATAATAATAATAATAATAATAATAATAATAATAATAATATATAAAATTATGCTACAATATATTGCAAGAATTATTTTATAATATTATTAAAAAATATATATGGCTTATTTATATGAAAGTATATTCAAAAACAAATATTTTCGTAATATATATATACATATATTTGTTTTTGAATGTGTTAAATAAATTTCAAATTTATTTTATAAAATATTTCGAGCACTACGAAAAGCATGACAAGAATTGATAATAAAAATAAAGTCCTTGGACAATATAAATAATATTATAAAATATATATTTGTGGAAATATTTCATAGCTAACTTATAAATAATATTATAAAATATATATTTATGGAAATATTTCATAGCTAACTTATCGTGACGCAAGACTTAAATCTAGCGCCGATTGAAATAAGCTAGAAAACTATCGATAACACAAAGGAGAAGCAGTTGGACTAGGAGCTACCATTTAACATATGCCATATAATTTCCAATAGAAATAATGGTAGTACAACGTAAGTGCCCCTCAAATCACAGCTTAAAGCTCATTGAACCGCCCGACCGATTCCTTATTGACAAATTGAATCAAAAGTGTTGCATAAGAACCTCTTCAGGCATTGAGCGTCATTCGCATTTGTAAACAAGGGCGCAGAACTTTGCTGTAAACACGATTTCCTTTGGCTAATTGCCAACTGGGCGACTACGTGGGGGTTCCTGCTTCATCTTGCGTTTGTTTCATCCGGTTTCTGTTTCACTTGCATTTGTTGTTGTTGTCTATCGATAAGTGAGTGCACTGAGCACTGTTTAAGGGTTGATCGACCGCCTGCTGGAGTGAGGGTGGGCCGCGTTGCTGAGAGTTGCCCAATTTGCCTACTTGACGTGTCCAAACTCGATTAAGCACCGGGAAATAAGGATGACAAAGTGCAGTGGCCACCCTTAGCTGACTCGTTCATTAGGGGTGAGCTGGTTGCAGAGAGTTGCCACATTGCTTAGAGTAATGTAATGTTGTCTATTTAGAAGAATTATGCATTTCATGAGTTTAGAAAAGCTATCGATATTTTATCGATTCATATTCTATGCTTAGAGCACTAAAAAGTTTGATTTGGTCATAATATAGCATTGACAAGTTATCGATAATTATCGATAGTCTTATGAAATTCCATAAAGTAATAAAATATCGTAAATTTCAATGTGAGCCATCAGTAGTTATCGATTTTTATCTTAACAATCGATACTCTTCGATAACTACAAAAACTATATAATGCTTAACTTATACCTGCACACATTTATCCGTCAGCTATCGATAGTTTTCATTTTTTAACCAGTTGTATATTCGATAACGCTCGATAGCCCCCATAAGCTCTCCAAATTCATATGCCTAAGCATTATTTATCGATAATTCCCGTTTTGCATATGCATAACGTGAATCGATAACTGCTAGATCGATAACTGCCAATATCGAGTAATATATATATGTTAAACGAGCAATGAGCAGTGTTTACATCATCTGGTAACGCCGAGAGGATTGCAACCCCCAAATCTAAACTAGTTGCAACTACCAAGTGGCATAGATTCGCATGGACACGGGACGCCCACCCATCCACCCAGCAGCAGGCGTTGGACGCAGGCGCAAGGAGAGCCACACACAGAGCGAGAGAGAGAGCCGGTCAGCTTACCGTTAGCCAGGAAAGGCCAGCGAGAGAGCCAGAGAGAGGGAGAGCGAAAGAGAGAGAGAGAGAGCGCATTAAAGTGGGCTCATTAAAGTTTCATGGGCTGTTCTTTTCGCGTGCTTTTTGTTGCTGTCCTGCCTTGAGAAGCTTCTGTTATTCTTGTTTTTGGGGCATGTTTTGCTTGGGCCAGTGCGCCGCTCTGTTCAGCTCCGTGACTTGAGTCGTGCTGAAGCTGCTCCAGCCACGGGAAAAGGCAATATCACAATACAAGCTGGAAAAAATAGAAATAAACGAACAGAATAAATAACAAAAACAATATACAACAACAACAACAACAATAAAGTGTTCAAAATCTCGGGGATTTCGTATTTTGTTTTTTTTTGGATTTGCTTCTTGGCATTTTCAATAAACAAAACGAAAGTAAACTTAAGCATAAAATTAAACTCTTCAGTGCCAAGAAAAAGGCAAGGCCCATTAGATACTGAAATAGGCGGCGCATTTGGATATATACATACACGACGAGCCAGGCAACGAGCCACAAATCAACACACACAGCGCCATGTGTAAGTAAATAACACACACACACACACACACACACGAACACACATTGATGCACGGGCAGGTGGTAAAAAACGGAGTGGGAGGGGGGGGCGAGTGCATTGCATATTGTGAAGTAGCTTGTGTGCTGGCACTTGAGCTAAGCGGGCGAGCAATTTCATTTGTTTCGCACTAATGAGCAAATGGAGCTGCTGCTGCTGGCTGCACGTGCCTCTGGCAAGGATTAAGCACTTCACTTCACTTCACACTCATACCCATGTGTACGTAACCAACTCTTCTTCTTCTTCTTTAACGCAGCAAAGACACCGTCATTTGATAAGGATCGGGACTACATTGGGTTCGCCACGCTGCCGGAGCAGGTGCATCGGAAGTCGGTGAAGCGCGGCTTCGAGTTCACGCTGATGGTTGTGGGCGAATCGGGCCTGGGCAAGTCGACGCTCATCAACAGCCTGTTTCTGGGCGATCTGTACAAGAATCGGACGGTGCCCAATGTGGAGGAGCGCATCGAGAAGACGACACGGATCGAAAAGAAGACCATGGACATCGAGGAGCGGGGCGTGCGCTTGCGCCTAACCGTGGTGGATACGCCCGGCTTTGGGGATGCGATCAACTGCGAGGATAGCTGGCGCGTCTGCACCCAGTACATTGACGAACAGTTCCGGCAGTATTTCACCGACGAGAGCGGCCTGAATCGCCGCAACATCCAGGACAATCGCGTGCATTGCTGCTTGTACTTTGTGCCGCCCTGGGGGCACAGGTGAGTGCAGGAATTCACCACACGAATCCGTATCCCAATCCCAATCCCAATTCAATTCTCTTTTTTCGGCTTCAGCCTGCGGCAGATGGACCTGGACTTGATACGGCGACTGCATCGAAAGGTGAACATTGTGTTGGTGATTGGCAAGGCGGACTGCCTGAACAAGACGGAGGTGCGCAACCTGAAGGAGCGCATCCTGCAGGATCTCGAGGACAATCACATACAGCTGTATCAGTTTCCCGAGTGCGATTCCGACGAGGACGACGACTTCAAGCAGCAGGACCGCGAGCTCAAGGCGTCCATACCGTTTGCCGTTGTCGGCAGCAACACCATACTGGAGGTGGCTGGCAAGAAGGTGCGCGGCCGTCAGTATCCGTGGGGCGTGGTCAATGTGGAGGATGCGGAGCATAGTGACTTCATCAAGCTGCGCACCTTCCTCATATCGACGCACATGCAGGACCTCAAGGACACCACACAGGTGAGTCAATGAGTCAGCCATGAGAGCTCCGAGAGCGTCAAATGCATTCTGCTTACCTCCACAGGATGTGCACTACGAGAACTTTCGGGCGCAGTGCATCTCACAGATATCGCAGCATGCGCTGCGTGAGCGCGGCAAATTGAAGCGCGACTCGATCAGCTCAACGAACGGGTTCGATGCGGCCATTTCGGAAACGGATCGCCTGCTGCTGCAGAAGGACGAGGAGATCCGGCGCATGCAGGACATGCTCACGCAAATGCAGGAGAAGCTCAAGCAGACGCATCTCATGGAGATGAAGAAGAACGACAGCGTCATCGATGTCTAAACTTCGCGTGTTCAATTTTGCACATTTCACATATGTATACATATATGTGTATATATATATATATATGACTATATATATATATATATAGATATATTTATATAATACTTATATAGACTTTCCCTCTATACAAAAGCATACACACACACACACACACACAATCATTTGCCTCTTCGTGGGCAGCCAACCACCAAAAATTTACGTTTTTAAGGTAGCCGCAGAGTTTCCAGTTAACCAAATTTCGTGAAGACAACTTGAAACCAAATCGAAAATGAAAACAACAAAAAGAATCCTAAATTAGAATTTGTTCTTCTTCTTAAATTTTTGTATACATTAGAAAGAAAATCGCTTACAATTTACAGCTCAGCGCATTGACCAAACTCTTTTTGCATTTCTCTAGAAATTAGCACAAAGTAAGAACGATTAAGAAATGAAAAGCAAACGCTTCGCTGATTATCTTCTGCAATTACCAAACAAACAATTTGAATCGATAAAGTAATGCATATAATTTACAATTACCAAGTGAATTTTTTAAACGAAGAGACTAAACCTAAAACGTAGCTACGTTGATACCACAAGCAATTCCACTCGAAGAAAACAAAACAAAAGAAAAAGCGGAAAACAAAAGTGAATATAAACAACTTAAAATAGAGATCGCACGTATTATACCAAAGTAAAATGAGTTTGAAAAACTAAAACGAACTAACAGAACAAACCGGAACAAGAGGCAAACAAATAGATACATAGACACACATATATATATAAAGATAAATATATATGGAATTTTTTTTTTTTTTTTAATTTCTCTTTTTTCTCTTGGTCAGTGTTAAGCTGAAAAAAAAAAAAAAACAAAACAAACTCCTAATTTGTTAAAACGAATTGTTAATGAATTTATTTTAAATGATTAATTAAGCAACATACAAACATCATAATTAAATGAAAATTATAGTGGAAAAATTATATACACATAATTATAATTATAATACCAATAATGATAAAAGAAAACACAAGAACTATTTAAAAATAAACATAATTATTAAAATTCAATACATATATTTAGTCTTTGTATTATACGTAGTTGTGTTTAGGTTTTAATTGAGAAATTGATTACGAACTTGTATTTCCATATACATACATCTCTTTCTGCATTTCTTCAACTTGCGATTCAAAGCACCTCATTTTATCCCTTAGAGAGCTAAGGTTCTGGTAAATATGCATAGATTAAGTGAGAGCTGGATTTAGATAGTTGACTACTTATGACTAAATACTTAAGAGCAGACCTCTTCCATTGAATGTTTCCATTATATGCAAATGCCTTGATCTCTAAATATATATGACTGAACAATCATTTATGGTTCCTTTATTATTAGAGCTTTTTTTGACAATATTTGGAATCATCCATATATCCTTCGGTCAATATATAATTCGATAGACTTTCAACGTAACGTGCCTTTTTAAAATATACCCTTACGTATGTGCTCTTACGTTAATATATTCTTACGTAATATAGCTTACGCTAATATGACATACTGCAATAGTTAAGCAATTTCGTAATATACCTTTATGTGATCTTCCCTTACGTTATATACTCATACGTTAATGTATACCCTTACGTAATCTCACAATGAATATCCTTATGTACCCACCAAGCTGGGAAAGCAAGTTAAACATATGCATGGCCTTACTATATATACCTATATCCTTACGTAATATGTATAGCCTCACATTCAAATGTGCCCACCAAGCTGGGAAAGCAAGTTAAACATATGCATGGCCTTACGTTATATACTTATACGTCAATGCATATCCTTACGTAATATGTATAGCCTCACATTCAAATGTGCCCACCAAGCTGAGAAAGCAAGTTCAACAATTGCATGGCCTTACATTAAATACTCATACGTTAAACACGCATATCCTTACGTCATATGTATACCGTCACATTATTTTACGTATATGTATATACGGTTATATCCCATTGCTAAATAATTGCCCGCTAATATATGCTTAAGTAATATACTCTTACGTCATATATCCTTACGCTATATGCCCTTACGCGTCCAGCATACCCCAGCTGCAAAAGTAACTAGAGTAATTTCATTTCATTTAGATTTATTTATTTCTCTCTTCATTTTGTTATCATTAAAGTTTCTGCACATATATATATATATATATATATATTTATTGTATATATGTATATGTATGTGTGTATATATGTATGTATATACTTATATATGTATAGAGAACGCTCTTGTCATATACATGGTATGTATGTATGTATGTTTGGCATGCCATTTACATGGCTTTTACAGTACATATATATATATACATATATTTATATACATACATACACATACATACATACATATATATGCCTTGGGAACTTATGTAACTCATCTCTGCGAACTGAATAAATTTTCACTTGTTTTACATGGAGTTTTTTTTGCTTTTGCTTTTGCTTTCCAATTTGACTTTTCTTATTTGGGTAGAATTCATTTCATAAATGTTAATGCTTACTTCACATACATAGCTAGATATATGTATATATGTGTGCGTGTATATGCTTAAATACATACATGTATATACATACATATATTACTATATATATGTACAATTTATGGATTATATACGAGAGACAGAGACGACGCGATACACGACAAAAAAAAAACAGAAAAAAAAAACAGTAAACTTAGAGGGTGTCCTGTATATAATAGGGATAGCCCATTGATTTCATTTAATTTGTATATATGTATATATACATACATAGGCCTGATGTAATTCAATGGATTCAATTTTTCTTGACGTTTCATTTCATTTTGCAATTAATTCATATTTTTCAATTTTAGTTTTTGCTTTATTCGTAAATGTATTTTCTTATGTATTTTCTCATATATAATATTTGCAATGCATTTTTCTTTTTCTTGTTGGATTTAAACTCGTTTGTTATGTTGTTATTTTTTTCTTTTCTTTTTTTTATACTTGGCTATTTTGACGTTTCAATTCGTTTCTATAACTTCGAGCGTACTTTTTAGTTAGTTTGCCTCACATACCTTTTGCTTTAACTATTTGCGCTGAAGCCGACTTTTCTGCTTCGTTTTTCGACTTCTCACTTATGTCAGTGTGTGTGTGTGTGTGTGTGTGTGACTTGAGTTCTCTTGTATTTAATTGTATAAATTTCAAAAAAAAAAAAAATTCTAACTGCATCCATGTAACGCCAGCGTTACACTGTATATATAGATACATATATATATTGTTGCATATATATATATATATATATATGCATGTTTATATATATATAATACTTTATACATATCATATTTCATATCTCTGCTAGATTCTTTTGCCCTTTCTTAAGATTTTCAACTTTTGCCACATTTCAATTATTATTATAATTTTTTTTTTAGTTTTTAATTCTTAACAACCGTCGCCTGCGCACATTTTATTTATTTTCTATATCATTTTTGTTTTCTTTTGAGTTTTGTATTTGCATTTTTTGGTGTTTTACATTTCATTTAAGTACAAAACTACTTGCCTTGTCTGCCAGATATATATGTATGTATATATATCTTTGATTCTCTTTGATACTCTCTTCTTCTGCTTGACTTTTCTCTTTCATCATATATATAATATATATGTGTATATTAATATTATTCTATGTATACATCTATATATATTTATATATATATAAATCTTTTTATATTATTTTTTATTTAATTTTTCTTTTATCTTGCAATTCACAAAAAAAATTTCTTAAAAAAAAGTATTTTTCTTTTTTTATTATATATTTATATATATATATATATATATATATATATATATATATATATATATCGAAGTTGTAGATAGTTGCTGCGTAGACCTGAACTATTATGTCGAAATATATGAAAGTGAGGGAGGGGTATACAATAGTCAAGAGAGCTAACTCTATGTATATATTAAATTCATGAATTACAGTGACACACAATACACGTACAACATACGGCTATATATTAGTAACTGTATACATAATACGTATATATGTATATGCATATACCTATACACATATTTGTTTTAGTAGATAAATACACTGTCAATTACAGCTAAATATATGTATATATGCATGTATATAAATATATATAACTGTGTTGCCAGTGTATGTGTGTTTACATATACATACGTAAGTAACTCTGCTTGCTCTAACACTCAAGTGCCTCGAAATACTTTATATATATACTAGATATTATATCGAGTGTGGATTAGTAACCAATTCTTTTTTTTTATTTTTTTTTTTAATTACAATTACTAAATAAGACATCAAATATATCAATGCATACATATATGTACGTATGTATGTACATATATATATGCATAATTAACCGTTAGCTCTGCTTTCATGTTTCTTGTTTCATTTCATTGGATCATTTTTGGTTGCGAGAAAAAAGTCATTTGGATTTTTGTTTGTTTTGTTTCATTTATTTGTAATTTTTCATTTCACTCAATTGTTAAAGTAGCTTTCAGTTTTTGCCATGGACTGCGCCCTGCTTTCAACTATTGTTCATATACATATGTATATGTATATATGTGTATATATATTTAGTTTATTTGGTTTCATTGAATATCTGAAGCGCACATTTACAATGCTGCTTAAATTGCTAGTAAAGTATTTGTTGTTGTTGTTGTTGTTGCTGTTGCTAACAGTTTTACAATATTTTTTTTTTTTTTGTATTTTGAATTCTTCACTTCAGTTACAACAATTTGCTTATTTGAAACAATATACATTTTATGCTGTTTATGCATGTATTTATATGTATATTTATATATATATATTTTATATTTTTTCTTGTATTTTGAATAGTGCATAATAGTATATAATTTTAATGATATTTTTAGACCATCAAGGTTGATTCATTTAAATATTTTCTGTTTCATTTATGTATATATATATATATATTTATATGTATAATATTATGTAAATATTAAAAAAAAAAACACAATTTAACGGATCCTGCCCGCTAAAACACAATTGTAATAGATATAGATATATATACAGTTGCGTTCATAAAAATAGTACCGCCAAGTTAGCACTAAATGCTACAGAGAAAAGCATCGTAATAAACCTAATATCAACATTCAATGAATACAAATACAAATGTTATTTACTTTCTTCGGTTTTCTTTTCCTTCTCTTTTCGAAACATTGAGTTTAATCCTAAGTTTTTTGTTCCTCATTCAGTGCTGAATAGCAGTACTATTTATGTGACCGCAGTTGTATATATATGCATGTATGTGTGTGGGTTAAGAGATATATATATATATACATATGTATATATAAATACATACATATATATATATTACAAAAAAAAAAATTAATAAATTAATAACAATAAACGTAATAAATTATGCGCTTTTTAGTTTGGCCTGCCACACTCTCTCGATCGATCACGCACCAGCGTGAGCATGTGACTATATATATATATATAGTATATATCTATATATATACATATATAGCACAGATTGCTTTATATAGAAGTACACATATGTATGTTTAGTTGTATTTGTATGCTAGTATATAGCCAATGACTTTTTTGTTTAATTTTAAATTGCATTTAGTTTGCTTCTTGTTTTTTTTTGGTTGTTCGCTTTTAAGTTAAGAATTTGCTAGTGCTTGTGCTTGTTAAGTCTTTATATTTGTTTAATATTTCTTTCAACTGTGGCCCAAAAGGTTGATCAAGTTTTCAAGTCAATCAAATCAAAGTGTTTAAATTCGTGTGGCATTTCTTTGCGTTAACATACACAGATCGAATTTGTTTCAATTTGAACAGGGCGCCGTTAGCAGCTCTGTTAATGTTAAGGTTTCACTCTGTTGCTGTTACTGTTACTGTTACTGTTACGACTAAAATAAGAATATTTTGCGAAGACAGCGTTTTACTTGGAAGCAACAAAAAATCAAGAATCATTTTTTTTTAAACTAACTTTTGTAAAAAATATGTTCGCTTTTTTTTGCTTTTTATTTATAAGTGTTTTTTTTTTTTTTAAGCAAATTAAATAAGAGTGATTTTCTATTTGGCTTTGTTTTTATCATTTATCATTTATGTTTTTTGTTGTTTTTTTTTTTTTTCATTTAGCTGCAAGCAATTGCTGCTTTATTTTAAATTCGAGTCCAACATTTAAATTATGTACAAATATTAAAAAAAAAAAAGTATTATATTTGTATATATATGTATATATACATATATCTTTGTATATATAGCATGTTTATGTATATAGTACTTTACAACCGCAGTCCAAGCTGCTGACTGTACATATGTTTCTTTTTATTATTTTTATTTTTAATATATATATATATATTTATTTTTTGTTAATTTTTTGCTTCAATTTGAATTTTTGTGTTTGTTTTCATATATTGTTTAATTCACTGGGTTGCAAATATTTTTGTTTTGTTTTTTGTTTTTTCGTCTAGGCGGGTTAGGGGAAGGTTGACAGTATATATATCATTTATAGATCTAATTGCAATTAGTGTTTGATATTTCTATTTTGTTTGGTTTTGTGTTGCTTTTGTCATCTCTTAATAAAATAATTTTCAATCAATCAATCATCGTAATTAATAATTAAAATTGTAAATTTTTGCATGCAAACAAACTTTTTTCTTTCTCTCTTAAAAAAATCAAAACCAGCGAAAAAAAAAAAAAACTTAAGATTAATTTTGTTATTATTATTATTTTTTGTTGTTGTTCTAGAGTTGCCTTCCTGGCCTTGATTTGTCAATATAATAAAAAGTAATTTATATATATAGATAAAAAAAAAACAAGCCGTTGACTTAAATTTAACAGAAATTGGATTTTGGTAAAACTAGAGTTTGCTTTTAAAAATGTATTAAAAGAACACAAAAGATTTAATTGAATCGAATTAGTAAAAACGTCTATGGTTGTGCTTATGTCCGATTTTTGGATTATTCTGTTGATAGCTTCTCTTTTTTCTTTCTCTTGCTTTGCTCTGCTTTTCGTTTGCGCGTTTGCCTTGTCTTGGGGGGTCTTGGGGGGTTTTAGGATTAGATATTTATTAATGTTATGTTAATGCTGCTCTTTCTCTTTCTCTTACTTTCGCTTTCTTTAAATTTGCTTTTTGGTTTCCAGTGTATTCCACATCGATCTTATTTTCCAGTAAGTAAATTTCTAATTTCCTATGTTTTTTTTTTCTTTATGTTTTCTTTTACGTTCTTTCTCTAGAAGTTAAACGGTACTTTAGCTATTGCTGATTTGGTTTTATGCTTTAAACATTTGCTTAATCTTTTGTTTTTTTTTGTTCTTTTTTTTTTTTTTTTTATAGCTTTTAGTTTAGTTTTTTTTTTTTAATTTTCTTAAATTTTTGGTTGAAGTTTTCTTTTTTTTTTTTGTTAATTATAGTCACTAACGTATTAGGAAGAAGCTATGCGCCTTTTCCGTAAATTTGCGATAAATTCCCACGACTCTCCGTCATATTCCACCGTGTGGCGCCTGATTTTGACTCCCAGACGGCTTTCCACCGCCAGCGGAGCCACCTCCTGCCGCACTTGGGGCCGTTGTCCCTGTGGTTGTGCTGGAGCAGGCATCTCGGCTCTCGCTCTCATCACACTCCTCCAGTTCGGCCAAATTCTCTTGATCGGACTCTTCGAGCGTTACCTATCCGAGAGTAATCGAAACGTTAGTATTGATCGCATTGCTTCATGATGAGCTTACGATGGGGATCATCCCATTCGGTTTCTTTTGTACTATATACCTGAAAGCGTATCTTCTCGTCCTGCGGCATTTCATCGGCGGCCGATGGTGGCGGCGATGGCGGTATCATGCTCTGATAGTAGTCTCTGTTCTCTTCAAGCGTATCGAGTATATCTTGGGCATCTGGATGCACCAGATCGGCCCATGTCTCCCACAGCGGATGCACAATGTAATCGATGAAGCCCACTTGCGACTTCTCAATGGTTGCATTGTGGCGATCGCACATCGGACTGATGTCCATGCCATGTTCACGTTCCTTATCGCCCTGTAGAAAGAACTCCTCCATAAGCAGCGCCACCCAACGCTTGTACAGCGGCAATGGCTTGGTGGGATTGCTCAGATCAGCGCAGTGTACCAGATTTTCAAGTACCTATCGGAAAAGAATGAAAGAGAGAGAGAGAGAGAGTGAGCTGAGTACCTTTAATATATGTTCATTTCGAACTGTCTTACCTGTATGCGATCTGTGTAGTTGTCCAGGAGCAGAACTCCAGATCCGGCCACTTTCTTGGTCTCCACCATAGTTTTCAGATCGGCCAGTAGGCTCATGTGCTTGGACATGTCCGTCGAGAGCACAATATCAATAACCATTTTCCTCAATGTTTGGCGTTGTTTCCTAGAACCATCAAATTCACAAATTACTTCAATATATCCAAAATACGCCGAGTATCTTAGGCAATTACGTACTTTTGCATATTACAGAATATATCACATCCTTGATTTTGCAATAATTTGAAGGCAACAGCTAAATGATGATTTTCCAAAACAGATTCGTCATTGTACATTAATGCTAGTTCGGAACCTACGAAAAATGAAATATGATAATGATTAATAAATTTATTTACAGATGTATTTGTTTTGCTTACTTGAATTAACCAAAAATTGATTGGTTAAGCCAGGATGATCAACATCGTGTATACAAGCGGCGAACAGCGCTCCGCCCACCTCGAGGGGCGTAAATACACCTTCCAATGCCGGTGTATTGAGTAGCACATTTGTGCTCTGTGTCACGTCAGCGGCATGCAGCGAATTGTGAAACGGATTGTCTTTGACGTAGTGGTCCTCCAGAGTAGTCATAAAGTTAAGAAAAGTTTTCGGTGGTATCATAAGACTGGTCAGTAATTCTCTACTCTGTAAATGCAAAGGAAGAGACATTAGCATTAGTTTTATTTGACAATGACAATGACAATGACAATGACAATGACAATGACAATGACAATGACAATGACAATGACAATGACAATGACAATGACAATGACAATGACAATGACAATGACAATGACAATGACAATGACAATGACAATGACAATGACAATGACAATGACAATGACAATGACAATGACAATGACAATGACAATGACAATGACAATGACAATGACAATGACAATGACAATGACAATGACAATGACAATGACAATGACAATGACAATGACAATGACAATGACAATGACAATGACAATGACAATCGCTAATAATAAAGCAAATGATCAATTGCTAAATTGACTCACCTGAAATATGGTGTATGCCACACAGGTGAGCGGACGATTGCAGCTCAGCTCGCCAATTTTGAATATCTCAATGCCCCACGTATCAAGCTCACCAAGTAGAGTTCCCAGCTCATTCTCTCTGGGAGTCTCCACGCCGAACGTGGGCAAGCGCTCCCCGGTGAAACTGTTCGTGTGCGACAGGGGCCGTTTCACGCCGCTGATCTGTGACATGGGCGGACCACGCGGCGATCGACTACGCTGATACGGCTGCTGCTGAGTGGTGGTCTGTAAGTTCGAGTGATCCGGGTTCTCTTCGACGCGCAATGATGGCAAATCGAACTCTTGCTGCTTGTCTGCAATGCCAAAAACAATGCCAAATGAGTATATTATTTATACATTATATATACGTCATGTTGCCCTTCGGCAACGCTCAACTCTCCATAAATATGCAGATGCCTGTTCATATATTCAACAATCCGAAATGCATTGTCTACTTTGGGGCGTAACGTGTTTTTCCATGCAACAATTGCAAATTGCCTGTGCATACAATGAGATTTATTTAAATTTTAAATGACCCTGTAGACAATGAAAGCCATAAATACGTTTCAGTACGTGCCGACACATACCCTGCTTTGGCTGATAGATGTTCGAGTTTATTTCTGTGCAGCGTTGACACTTGAGCTCAGCCATTTTGAATGACCATAAAGTACCTACTCTGTCTTTCGTGACGTATCGACTTACAACGAACTTACTTTTCATCAATATATCCTTACAAAATATACCCTTGCATAGTATAAAAAGTCCATACAAGTTCTTACGTAATAAACCCTTACGTAATACGCTCTAACGTAATAAGCCCCTACGTAATAGGCCCTTACGTAATAAGCTCTTACGTAATAAGCCTTTACGTATTAGGACCTTAGGAAATAAGCCCTTACGTAATAAGCCCTTACGTAATAAGCCCTTACGTAATAAGCTCTTACGTAATAGACCCTTACGAAATAAGCTCTTACGTAATAAGCCCTTACGTAATAGACCCTTACGAAATAAGCTCTTACGTAATAAGCCCTTACGTAATAGGCTCTTACGTAATAGGATCTTACGTAATAAGGCCTTACATAATGGGCCCTTACGTAATACGCTCTTACGTAATAGGCCCTTACGTAATAAGCCCTTACGTAATAAGGCCTTCGGTAAAAGGCCCTTACGTAATGAGGCCTTAGGTAAAACGCTCTTACGAATTAACCCTTAAGTTAAAACACTAACGTAAAAACCCTTACGTAATAAGCCTTTACGTAATATGAGTCTACGGAATAATAACCCCTTAAGTTAAAACACTAACGTAAAAACCCTTACGTAATAAGCCTTTACGTAATATGAGTCTACGGAATAATAGCCCCTTGCGTTGAAACCTCGTACGTTGTATGAAATATACTCTTATATATTGAACTGGCATCTACATAATACAAATATTAATAAGTACTGTAACATACTTTAACATTACTAAATATATTCTTACGTGGTTAATTTTACGTATTCCACTGTTACGTAATGTATTTTACGCGACATGTATTACGCAATATATTATTACGTAGTATAGTCCAAAGTAATGTGTCCTCACGTTAGTTTACTGTGTGTGGTTGTACCCTTCACGTTTATATACGCTTACGTTACGTTAATATAACACTAGGATACTTAGTTCTACTTTAATACATATTTGCGAATTTATTTTATTTTTTTTAAGTTTTCTACATTAATGTACACTTCAAGTTCCCTCTCTGCCTATATAATATAATATACGCCCTAATAGCCTCTACTCCCAGGGTATAGTTTTTGAAATATTCAATGCGCAAAGCTCTAATGCAGAGACTGCGAGCAAGAGTTAATTAGAAAAAGTTGTGAATTGATATCAAATGTATGTGCATAAATATTAGATGTATGCCCTTTTATTAGGCAGTCCAATAGACAGCTAACAGTAAATATGTGCATAGAAGAGCCAACAGATCTGAAATGGTTTCCGCAGCGCAAGGGCTTAGTTAATATTTCAGTTAGAGCAAGCAGCACTCATTCAGCCAAGCTGAGCCGCGTTAGGGGCTATGTTTATTTATGCCCAAGGGCTTCAACTGTTTTTAATACACATTTAATGCCAGTCGAGTCAGATTGAATTTAAAGGCTTTTCAGCACACACACACACACACACACACATACACATACAAAGTTCACTATGCCGAACTAAAATGAAAATAAATAAATAAAGTTGCTGCTCGGAAGTACGAAGTAAATATTTATCTATGTTTGAGCTAGTCTATAGAGTATTTCCATGTCGTTGTTGTTGTCTAGCGCCAACTCTTTAAAATGCACATAGAAAACAAATATGCACACGTACATACACACACACACACGCACGCACACCAGCACATATGCCCATATAGAGCCTGGCACGTATCCTATCCATAACACATCGCTAACCTGCCCCACGGTTACGAGCTCGACGCAAAGCTGTCTCAGCTGCCTGCTGTTATGTTTTTTTCTTTCTTTCTGTTTTATATACATACATATATACTCTACACACACACACACAGAGAGATTCAGTGATGTGAGTGTATGCAGACATATGTACATATTTTGCATACGATTTGGTTTTGGTTTTGAGTTTTGAATCTGAAATCCGTTTCACATTTGCTTTTTTTTTATATTTGCGCTCGAGCTTAACGATTTGCCTGATTAACATATGCGACAGCCACAAGATATTTACTCCCTCTCTCTCTCCCTCTTCTGTCTGTCCCTCTCCCACACACATATGCAAATTTAATGTGAAGCCGTTTCAATTAAGCGCGAGCGCCGCACACGCATTCGCAATCGCAGCTAACGCCATGGACATTACGTATACGCACAGTCGACTTATCGACTGGGCGGACGCATTTATGTTGTCCTGGCCATGTGTGTGTGTGAGTGTGTGTGTGTGTGTGTGACTTTTAGGTTGCCTCAGTCGGCAGCCGCTTCTGTTTCAAATGAAGTGTTACAAATAGACATTAGGGCAGGCCTGTACGTGTGTGTGTGTGTGTGTGCGTATAGGTGCCAGCCATCTAGGCTTGGGTGAAATGCGATTTTATGCTTGATAAACTACAATAACAACAAAAGCAACTAGCAAAGGCTTAGGCCAAAAAATAAAATGCGCTAGTGGCCGCAAAGGTAGGCAGCACCACAACAACAACAACAACAAAGAGAGAGAGCAAAAAAATCAGTTTAGCCCTGGCCCTGCCCATTTTAGCCATTTAAGTTGAGTTCGAGCCGGGCTAAGTTCCGTTCCGTTCCGTGCCGTTTCGTTTCGTTTCAGTTCGGCTTTGGCTCAGCTCAACGAAGCAGAAATATGGACAAATGTGCAAATATGTTGCCCACCTTATGCTTGGCCACACCCACACTTTTAGGCGTCGACCCTGCCCACGCACACTTTTCTGTCTCTGTGTGTCTCTGTGTGTGTGTGTGTGTTTTTCTTCTCTGTTTTGTTTTGTGTGTAACTCTTTCGCTTTGCACTACGCGCCTTTGTTTGTGCATGTCCCGAGGCAACGTCAAACGTGGTCATAGTTTTTCCTTCTCTCTTTTTTTTTGCTGTTGCTGCTAAAAGGGGTTCGGGGCAGCTGGGGCTGAGGTGTGTGCTGGCGGGGGCCTCGCAGGTTAAACAATGAAATTTCCACTTCATCTGTTTTTATGCTGCTCTGCATAATTTAATTTTGCACTTTCAATTCGACGGATTTGGTTTAAGTCTTGTTATTCTACTTACCCCCCCACACTTTTTTACTATATTTAATTTTACTCTTCTTTTCTCACTTTCTCCCTCTCCCTCTCTCTCTCTGTGTCGTGTTTTACTTTCAGCTTTTTCATTTATGCATTGTGCAGCTCTTTTCTGTGTGGCATTGTTGCTATTCGCATATCACAAAACTTTTCGCTTTTGTTTTGCATACTTCTAATTGGATGAGTGGGGGGAAGGGGGAGCGGGGGGTTGGTCGTTGGCGGATGTGGAGCGGGTCTTGTGCTGCCCGTGGCTGGTGTTGGCACTACTTGAACTTTCCTGTGGTTAATGCAATTTTATTGCATACTTTTCTGTGTGTGTGTGTGTGTGTGTGTGTGTGTGTGTGTGTCTGTGTGTGTGTGCGTCGCTTGCTAAAAAGCAAAAGCAGCAACAAACAAAAATGTCATCAAATACAGACAATCAGCAACTCGAGCTGACTGAAATGCAAACGAATTTTTCAAGATATCTATATACCAAATATATATAAATATTGATCCGTATATGTATTTCTGCTGTCCATTATTTAGCTATGGATTCATTTCTATATATACACTATATGTGTCTCTGTACCCCTAAGCCTTGAAAAATCTCACTTTAACCCGGTTTTTCCTGGTTGTTCAAAGACAAGTCCTGCAAGTTAAGATATATTTCTCAGTGAAAATCTCCTATCTATTCTACCTAATATTGCCAAAGATTTTTTCCCCTTTTCAGCCAGCTTTAATAGCGATTTTTTGTTCATATTGTCGATAATCAAGGCATACTTCAATCTGTGTATAATTTTTACCTATATTTCTATAGTAATTTAGTTCTTGAAGATATACATATATTCAAATATATCGATAACAAACACTAGTTTTATGATCTGCACTTACCCAAAAATGTTGAACAAATATACTCGGATATTTGATTGCCCGATCTGCTGGACTCGCTGAAGTGTGATAGCTCCTTGTTGAGCATGCGTTTGAACTGTTCGATAAATAGAGATGGTAGATAGCATGTGATTAGTTATCGATCTGGTCTGGTAGAGTTCGTTTAGGACGCTTGAACGCACCTTTAGCGACGCCATGTCAGAGACACTGCGATGCGTTTGTATGGTCTCCAGTTGATCCAAGCACCAATCTAGTTCCTCAATGGTATCGGTGGCTAGGCGTGTGTAGGCTTCGTCGCCTTGTGCTAGTTGGACACCGCCAGCATTTCCGCCACGTCCGGATGATGATTGAGCTGGCCGCCTGGATCTTGTTTGATTAATACATGATTTCCGCACATACACACACACACACACGCACGCACACACAGAGACAGTGACAGAGTGGGAGAGGGAGAAGGCGAGGAAGGAAGTAGGGATAGACAAAGGAAGATGAAGGTTATGAGTGTGGGGGGAGGTAGACGTTGAGTGGGAATGCACGAAATAGCATAGGAATTGTTTTGATTATGAAAGGAACAGAGGGTACAAGGTACAAGGTACAAGGTACAATAACAACAACAAACGAGAGAACAAACAAAAATCGCAAAAGAGAAAAAGAAAACGAAAAAGACAAACAAGGTAAAAATTACAAGAAAATTGAATTGGAAAACGATCAAAGGGAGGGGCAAATGGGGAAAACATTGACAAAACACAATGAAATATGCAATCAAAAATTTGAAATGGAATTGTGAATTAAACAGACAGTCGGAGGCGTGAGGGGGGAACCAAAGGAAGTAATGCATAAGTAATAGATTTTTTTATTGTTATTACAAACATTTTTTTCCGATTTTTTTTTGTTAACAATCACACACAGCAAGAAATACACGTGTTTTACAACATTGAGAGTTGGGAATTATTATTATTATTTTTTTGTTTTTTTTTTTCATTAAAACAACAACAATAAAACAACAATTAAATGTCGTTAGAGTCGAGCGAGCGAGACAGATATAAACACATATATTAAACATAAATATATATTTATATATATATATTCATATACAAAAGAGAAAGAGAGAGAACGAGAAAGAGAGAGAGAGAGAAAAAAAAACATGAACAAAATTGAATTGCAGAATTTGTGGTTGGTTTTTGGTTTTTTTTTTTTGTTTTTTTTTTTTCTGTACAACATTTAATAAAAAATTATCGATTAGCTTAAGATTTAATTGGCATACTCCAGGGGTTTACTTATGTGACTTAGCCAGTTGGGGGGTTGGGGTGGAGTTCTTGGGGGGAGTGTTGTTAGTAACGCCCATCGGCGTTCTCATTCAAACACACATTTAGATACTTGGATATTAGTGCCGATAAGCAACAGCAACAACAACAAGGACAACGACAACAACAACATCTCAAAGAGACATTTTTGGGATTCCAAGCAGAGATCGCCACTCCCTTAGCCGCCCACCCCCCGTGCGTGTTGGCTCGATGATTGCGTCCAGTTCAATAGAACTGACAATTTTCTAAATTTGAGTTCCGTCATATTCGATGGAAAAATTATAAATAACAGAATGTATGGTACGGTTTTTATATGCGGTATTTTTGGCACGTCAACACGATGCCACACACACAGAGAGAGAGAGAGAGAGAGAGAGAGAGAGAGAACATTCACAAACCGTTGTCCCGATGCCCCATTGCCTCCGCCCACCGCCCACCGCCACCCACCTAGCTCTGTGGTTTGTTTCTTCACATCATTGTCGTCATTTCTGTTTAAGTGGGTCTTTATTCATTTGCCTTTGTCTCTGTGTGCGTGTGTGTGCACACACACCCACATACACATATGCATACAGACGAAATTATTGTTAGTCGGAAAAGTAGATGAATGCCTAATGTTTCTGTTGTTGTTGTTGTTGTTCAGATTCTGATTGCTGTTGCTGTTGTTGTTGTTGTTGTTGTTGCCACTTGATTAATTAAAGTGTGAGATGACAATAAGATATTGAGAGAGCACACACAAAGATAGAGAGCGAGCGAGGGACATCGACAGGCAGCAAGACAAAGAGAATCAGATAAGGCCAAAACTTAGAGAGAGGGAGAGGGGAGAGAGCGAGAGAGACAGAGACAGAGAGAGAGAGAGAGAGAGAGAGCAGGAGTGGAAGAGAGTGAGATATATATATATAAATGAGCACGCTGGATTAGGGGAGCAAACGTAACAAAGTGGAGGGAGAGAGTTGCTATTTGGGATAATTTGGAGTCAGGTTTTTCGAAGAATGAAAAGAACGAATCCTCTTTGCTTGTTTTGTCATGGATCGCGGGGGCCACAAGCTTTAATCATTTCGTGTAATGACTTTTTCATGTATGTTCATATGGATGGATAGAATGGGGCATGTGGGCGTGTCAAGGTCACAATCGACTTACTTGTTTGATGCTGGTACATTTGTCAGACTTAATAAATTGTTGCGCACTGAACGTAAGCTGGCTAAAATTTGGGCAAACGGCGTTACAATGAGATCCTCGCCATGGCTGCAAAAGAAAGAGAGAGAGAGAGAGTTGGATAAGTATATGAGCGATTGGTAAACGGCGGAGGCATAGAGAGATACATCCATGCCAAAGAAATTATACATATATAGGTCAAGAGAATAGCGAATAATAGCACAGCTCGCGATGATAATCTGAGTAATGCATGTTACATAGATGAATGAGATAAGAAATGAGAAGATTACTCAAGCGAATAGGTCGTTGATACCTTGGGTAATGAGCAAAAGCAGTTAGAAGTAACAAAAGCAGAGAATGCTAGAATTAAATAATAGAAATATGTAATATAAGCATATAATATGTTGGGAGAGTGTAGCGCGTAGCGATTGACAGAAGCAGGGAGTGATCGAAGTAACGAATGGTATACATAGCTTATGGGATATGAAAGTAACGAGTAACAGAAATGATGCATGGTATATGTAACGAGCAAACTAAGTAAAGAGTATTAATAATCTAAAGAAGAAGAAGAAACGAGTCAAAGAAAAGCGAGTCAAAAAGAAGCGAGTAATCAAAGTGAGTAAAACTGTCGAGTAAAATAAGTAACGAGTGATCACAATATAGAAAAGAAGCGAGTCAAAGACAAGCGCGTAGCAGAAGTGACGAAGCAACGAATGATGTAAATTGGAATGAATAATGAGCCCAAGAATAAGTGAATAAAAGAATTTACATAAATAAAGATAAGCAACGGATAACTTGAATATAAAAACAAAAACATTATACCCTGATTTCCCATTTTCAATGGGTTCAGGGTATAAAAAGATAAATATCGAGTACTATAACTAACTTATGTATAGAGTAGCAAGAATACCAAGTAACATATCTATAGATATACATAAATACGGATCAGCTGAAAATGCAAGTAGCAAATATATGGTATATATGTAAGTAAGGAGTATACAGTATAAGACTAAAGGTCAACAAAGGTCAACAGTGATGCTCCCTAGCTAACAATCTTCAAACACTTCTGGTATCATTGCTTTGGCCACACTCGACTCAGAGTTCCTTTAACGTTTACCGTTTGCTGTAACTCCGCGCCCGAGTTATTAATCTCAATAGACACGCTATCGCAAGCATCGAGTAATCCTCTCCCATTAAGTACAAGCGTAAACAGAATTTGAAATCGAATAGCGCATAAATTAGATGCTAAACTTCTCTGTTTTAATTCCCATTATCTTCTAATACGCACATATGTATATTTTTTTTTTATAAATTTTTTTCTTAATTTTGTATAAATTTTTATTTGTTTTAATATACAAAAATGATGAGCTGATTTAAATTGAAATGCCTATGTGCTTAACCCAATTGGCTGGCAAATCAACTGGAATGCTCGCCGGTGCCTTAACGCCCGGTAGCATTCGATGATATGAAACTCAGGTGCCCAAAATGAGGGTCGCCAGCCAGCCCGGCCGGCCGCAAAAGGTCAGCGCGCCTTGGCCACGAATAGATTTGGCAAAAAAAAAAAAAAAATTAAAATTAAAACAAAAAGAGATAGAGAAAGAGAAACAAAGGGAAAGGAAAGTCGGTGAATCATGGCACAAAGGACGACGTTCAAGAACTTGATGCAGGTTGGCTCGACCATTTTATAGATATGCGGAACGCAAAGCGACGCACACAGTTTGTGGAAACGTTTCTGGTGGCACACGAGCCACTTGGCTTGAAATATTTGTGCCGAAAATAAATATTAAATGGCCAAAAAAAAAAGGCAAAATTAAAAAAGAATATAAAAAAAAATATCATAATAAGTAGACGAGCACGAAGACGTTGTCGTTTGCGTTGACAAACAAAAAACGGCATAAATTAAAATTAATAAAATAAAATATTAAAAAAAACTGTGGAGCAGAGAGAAGGAGAGAGAGAGAGAAAGAGAGAGAGAGAGAAAGAGAGAGAGAGAGAGGGAGAGAGCAACGGAGAGAACAGCAAATAAAGATGCAGGAAAAAATTTAAAATAAACAAAAATAAAGTTCTTGGCCCATTAGTGACGTCACGGCGTTGGCGACGTTGGCGGCGCCAATATTTAAATTTCAGTTTTTATTTTTATTATATGTATAAAAATATATAATAATATATACATAAATATACCCTGTAGTCGTAAAATGGCAATAAAAAGGTGTATTTATAGACTGTACAACTGCGAAAACTAAAATGGGTATTGCCACTTAGCAGCCACTAGACATGTGTGGTCAGGGCCTATAGAGATGGTCATATATGGGCATAGGAGTTTGGAATTTAATTAAGATCGTATGGTACATATGCACAATAGGAGTTGATACTATCCAATATTCGACATAATACTAAAGTGGGTGATACTGGGAAAGGTTCCATAAGTGAAGATAACAGTACTATTGATAGCTTTATTTAGCCAAAAGCTGTCATAATAGATGCTATCACTAGTTCTATGTTTGTCGTTATCGATAAATCGATTGAGAGTCGATAAGGGCTAATATATGTAAGCCTATCGATACGTCTATATGCTATAAGTTTCCGGATATATCGATATACTATCAATTCTAAATACAATCGATATAATCGAAGGATATTAATTCTATAATGACAACTATCTACTACATAATATTATCGATAGGCCATAGTTAAATCCATATATATTTAGATGAAGTTAGGATAGTATAGCGATAGAACAATAGCTTCACTTATGAAACCTTTTATAGTGTAAGCGATTGACAATTTGTGGCCCATTATAGCTCCATATGTTCCATTAAGTCATCGTACATGTATATAATATGATAAGTATATATTGTAAATCAAAGTAAATGCTTAGAAAATATATTTCATATGCATTTCATGTGCTTCCCTAAATGTTTCACAGAACTTTTTATCAAAAAACTATGAAAACATGAAAACATAAAAGTTATTTTGAAGCCCTGTTACTAGGTAAGTCCAAGCCATGCCAAATTTGTACAGCTTTTCTATTTTTATAGACTTTATAATTATACATATATATACATATATGCTTGTACATATATGTATGTGAATGTGTGTATGTATGTCTATCATAGCTATTTCAGCTTTAAAGCCAATTGGCTGGCAATGAAATTGCTTGGAAATATTGAAATATTCATAAAAGATTTTGCGACTGTTTCACAAAATGTTCAATGTTCAATGCGGCTAAGCGTTGCCTTCTTAAATGAAACAGCAAATATTAAATATGTACACATACATACATATATAGGCCGAGGCAGATGGGTAAGGCGACAACGATATACGATTAATGATGCCAACTCATTTACAGCCAGGTTGCCCTCGGCTCTCTCAGTCCCCTACCTCAATCTCTCTCGCTATCCACTACACTTTATCTCTCTCTCTCTCTCTCTCTCTCTCTCTCTCTCTTTCTCTCTGTCGGTAGCTTGCTTTGCGGTATGTTTGCCTGATTTTTGGCACGTCCCACTGCTGCAATATATCTATATCTTTCTGTGCTGGTGTGCGTGTGTGTGTGTGTGTGTGTGTCGCAACAATTGTACAAATATGTTATTGTATATTGTATGCTCTCGCATCTATCCATCCATCCGTTTGTCCATCCAAACACACACATCTAAAGTGCCTGCCATAAACAACAACATAAACAACAACAACAACATCGACAACAAGCGCCAAGCGTTGCCCATATGCAACAGCATTCATAGCAGTCCACCTCACCCATATCCACACCCGTAACTGCGGCCCTGCCCCGTGAACCCGCCCCCACCATTACACGTTCAGTTTGAACTCTTCACTTTTGGCCCCGTCGCGTCGCCAGACTATGCAGCCAGACGAAATGTTTTTGCCAGCGATTTGTCATTTGAAATCATGTCGCGCCGCTCGGTTCGCATTCGCAAATTCGCGTTTGCTCGCCTTCTTTTGAGCACTTTAGTGCGATTCTAGTTTGTTATTCGATTATAAATACTGCGACGCAGAAAGAAAAAAAAAGAAGAAAAACCACACACAAAAACAAAAGCAAACAAATGAATAAATAGGAAAACATGTCCGTGACTCATCCGGTGCGTTCTGGTCGGAGGATCTATGTAGCTAGCCGGATAGCAAACAACAAGCAACCCGAATGCCATTGCATGCAATTCCCTCCCGCAAATCATCCAGAAAGTGTTTCGACTGTGTTTGGACTGAGAGTTTGCTGTGTGCGACTATGGGCACTACAGTCTATAGCGCAGTCTTGGCTACAGTTGATCAGCATACTAATAATCGTTCATATTATTAAAGTAGCCTAATTTCAAATTATAAACTTACATTTTGAATAGTTAATAATACTATTGCTAACAATATTTAGTAATACTTTTATTTCAACTGAAGATCTGATTCAAATCAGATTATTTACTTGTTATCGTTAACATCGCTAGTGCTACATTTGAGCACTGTTGGAAAATGTGAGGCATTCACTCTTTACAAGTTATCGATAACATTTTTTTTGAACGTTGCTACTAACCATACTTTTACATAGCTATCGATCCATTTGAGTACAGCTGAACTAATTTGAAAATGTAAGCTAGTCACTCTATAAGAGTTATCGATAACATAGATATAGACATTTTAGAATGAAGCCTAACGAATTGTCATTATAAAAATTTTATAAAAAAAAAATACCCCATAGCTATCGACATATCTAGACACAGCTTAATTAAACACTCTTTAAGACTTATCGGTAAATATTGAGATATTTTCGAGCATAGCCAATGTGTGTTGTGTGTGTTGTATGGTTAGTGACTTAGTTTAAATAGTTGTCTTATTATAGTTTTATTAACTAGAACTATAACTGCACGGCCATCGATTCATTTGAACACAATACATTAAAATTAATACATTAAAATTAATACATTAAAATTAATACAATAAAATTAAAAAATTAATAAATAAATTAATACATTTAAAAATTTTAACAGTTAGTTTTAGCAGCTATCGATAACATAGAAGTAGATATTTTTGAACAAAGCTCAACTAGTTTTCAAATTAAAAATTTCAAAAAAATCATAGTTTTATTAATTATCACTTAATTTCAAATATGCATATATTGACACCGCTTATTTACATATAGTTTGAAAATAACTTCTTAGCTATTTTTCCGCTTAAGAATTTAATGAAAGTACGATTTTAAATAATTATCGATAACATAGCTAGCATCATATAGTAGTAGTTTTAACAACTTTTCAGCTCAAAATTTGATAACAAATTGCATATTTGGGTGGCTAGCGATATATTTGGCCCTATCTAAAAATGTTATGCCCAATCGAAAAAATTTTAATCAAAACATTTCTTACACTAAAATTCATCTATATTCTCAGCTGTGCTGTGTATTTTGCCTCGATTAATGCCCAGTTTTGCTGACCTGTGTAGCTATTAGCCAAGTCTTATGAGTCTTATTAAATCAATGAGCGTTTGCAATGAGTATAGTTCAGGCATTATTAATGCAGCTAAAAGCTGCGCAGGCACTGCAAATAGATGCTCTTAATTGACTTCTGCGATATAAATCTCTGCTCTACTAATAATAGTTAGACTGATGTATAGTTTAAGTATGTGTGTGTGTGTGTGTGTGTGTGTGTCTGCTCATAATTAATAGAGAAATATGTATGGATGAGATGCGTAAGTAAATAAACTGGCAGCTGGGACAGTTTGCGTATATTTTAGCTGTTATTTTCACGATTTGATTTGTATTCTGTTGTTTGTCATTAAATAGATGAAAATATTGCGTGGGCGATCTCGAATTTATAGTTGATTTTGAATTCATGTCGTCGCCAGCTGCTTGGATGTGTGTGTGTGTGCGTTACCTGCGCTGCGATTTGATCGAGAACATGTTATCGCGATCGGCCAGTATGGTGACGGCCAGATCGTCCTGCAGGATCGATGGTATCATATTGAAGAAGCTGTGCACGCGCGGCAGCGACGGCGACGAGGCTGAGTTCTTGTTTAACATGATAGGGCACACTCATACACACACACACACACATAGACACAGTAAAAGAATGCGAAAATAAATGATGGCAATTGATTCGAGCCGGCGTTGGCTTAGACCAGGAAGCGCCTGGCTAACGAGATGTCGCTGACGATAACGATGGCGATTACGATTCCTTGCGATTACGATTACGATTACGATTGCGATTACGATTTCAAATATCAATTCCAGTTGGCACTTTGCAATTTCAATTTGTATAGAACTGTGCGCCGATTGCTTTGATTGCTCGACAACGATTCTGCAAACTATTTCAGATGACAACAACAATAGCGACAGCGACGGCGACAGCGAGACGACAAGGCGAAAGCTTTTTGAATTTTCCACGAGTGCGCGCTGGCCGAGAATGAGCGCGTCCCGCGGCGTGGCCAGCAAAAATATAAAACTCAAAACACAACTCGCACGCTCAGGAATGAAAAAAGAAGAAAAATTATTGTAGAAAAGCGACGCTAGCGCTGCCAGCGACAGCGACAGCGAAGTCGACGTCGAGCAGCTGGCAACGGACGGCAGCCATCAGCTGAGCTGAACGTAACGTAAGAAACAAATTATATTCAACTTAAAAAAAATAGATATATATATATATATATGTATGAAAATATAAATAAATAAAATTGAATTTGTACATGTGAGTGTTGTGTGTGTGTGTTTGTGTGTGTGTCATTTCATTTTCATCATTTGTGCTCGTTGTTGTTGTTGTTGCTTTTTTGCGCGCGCGCGTCAGATTTTTGCTTGCTTTTCATCTTGAGCAGCAGCAGCAACAAACGAGACGAACGAACTGACACAACATGTACAACATTCGCTCAATTATAGAAACATACAGGGTGTCGCCTTGACACACATTCATTTATCGCGCATAGAGCATAGAACATGACGATAGATCCATCGCGATGAAAAATCTGGATAGTAGTAAACGTATGTAGAGTAGATCACATTTGTGTGATCATCATGTGTGAAACGTATATGTATGTACTCTATATACATATATGTATACATAGTACACATTACATAGATTTATTTGATTGGATTAGATATTCACATGTACAGTAACATCCCGATAATTCCAATATTTCGATTCACTTTGAAATTCAAATTATCGAGAACTATTATTAAATTATTTCTTTCAAGGGAATTGATTTTTTTTAGATTTATCGCGTTTTTCGACTTAGGGTACAAATGATCGAAACTCAAGTGTTTATAGAATGTATAAATCTGTTCCGATTCAAGCTTATATCTCAGATATCTTCCTGCTATCTTCACCTCTGTCTTTGGCCTGTCTTTGGCTGAGCTCTCATTCCTGTACGTGCGAATGGTTAGCTAATTAATGGACATCAGCAAGATTAGTCAAAAGGAGTTGCGCAATAAAATTTCAATTATTTTAAGAATTTTTCTTTGCCAACCAAATCATTTAAAAAGCTATTTTCTTGAAGAGAAAATGATCGATTGTTAATATCAGCTACCCACTGCTATAAAATCGAAATAAAATCGAAATATTTCAAACTAAAATAAACAAATTTTAATTTATAGAGTGTCTAAGACTCTTGCTCAGCATAGATATACATAGCTATAGCTAACATAGGGCATGCGATTCGCAGAAGAAGAGGAAGTACCAAGAGGATAAGACCAGGGACATTAAGAAGAGAAACAGAAATACTAAAGATGGATCTGATTTACAACATTTGATCGAGTCGCTCTCATTGAAAGTCTCTTCTCTAATGAGTAATTTACTCTTTCTCTTTCACAGCTTAGCGGGTGGCTACCGTACAGAATTCCTAATCTAAGCTTCTCTCAATCAACTTTTTTTTTTGAATATATTAATGATCTCAATCATATGAAGATTATGAGTTAAATAGTCTACATGCTAATAGTTTAGTAGTTTAAAGATAATGTTAAGAGTTCAACAAAGAAATGGGAAAGTAAAAAATTAGAGCATTGGAAGCATCTAACATGAATAGCTATAAGCCACAATGACTTCAATCATAGCAAAACTAATTGTGCACCCTGTTAGATAGCTATGCCAAACACGCACACACACACACGCAGAGGGACTCACACACACACACACACACACACACGCACACATAGTTGACATATCCAATGTCCGGCAAGTCGCGTCCTTGCCTGACATAACACAAGAACAGCAACATCATCATCATCATCATCATCATCATCATTATCAGTCATTATCATTATGATCCACTTCATTATGAGCAGCAGAGAGCAGAATTTGCTGACTATAATGCCTTCCACCTGATTGTCTATCTCTCGCTTTTCTTGTTTTCCAACAATTCACGCAAAATTAATTTCATTCGCTGTCCGTCTCGCTCGCACGCACGCTATGTGAAGCGCCTTCGTGTTGCTGCTGCTCTTGTTGTTGCTGTTGTTGTTGTTGTTGTTTTCACTCTAGACGCGCACTTACCTACGCTAATGTTTAATAAATTCTCAACTCAAATTGCCATTTGGCTGCCTTTGAGCGATCTGCAATTATTTTTGTGCTGTTGTTGTGCGCTTAATGAACGCTCATTACATAAGAGAGCGAAAGGGAGAGATAGAGCGAGAGCGCGCTATGCTAATATGCATATTTATAATTCTAACTACTAACGTTTAGTTTTAATCTCTATCGCTGGTTAGTCGCAACTGCGCGCACACACGTAATTCTAATAATAATTTCGAGCAATTTTTTATTTAGCTAACCCACTTGTTCAGCTTCTTCTGCTCTGTTTGTGTGCGAGAGAGATAGCGAATCCAATAGGCATATTACTCATACGCCGCCTGGGCCAGCGTCGCTTTTCCTTTTTTTTGATTTTCAATTTTCGATTTCAATTTCCCCCTAGTCGATTGCACAGACACCCGCTTGCCGATTACGTAAATCATTTCACGCCCGCCACGCCCACTAGCTCAGTTAAGCCCACTTAACCACGAGCGGCGCTGCATCTAATAAACAACTGCGGCGGGTCAGCCGGCGTAACATCAAATCTCGTGACTGACAGACAACGTGGGCGCAGCGCAGTTGCCAGCGAATCGAGTCAAGTGCCTGATGAAATTGTTCATAAACATTAAGAAACACCGAAAGACACACACGCACACAAACACACATACAATCGAAAACAACATAACATATGCTCGGATAGAAGCGGCATTCCTTCAAGATTTATCCAAGACGTTTCAGAATTGCTTAACTGCTAAGTGTTTTAATCTTAGATATTCCATTAATACAATCATTTAGAATAATACTGAAAATCGCATAACCTAACTCTAGGCAAACTGAATGGAATCTCTCAACAGCAAATAGCTCAAGAACGGTTTGACAAGCAGTAGGGCAGTTAGGCAAGTCTAATATGATTGACATGTCTGGGAATACTACTTAAGATTAGATTTGTCAATTATATAAGGAACAATTAGGTATAATATGGAGCACCTGAAGGTATTTCCAGTCTTTCTTAGGGTCATATATAGATTCTTAGAAGTACTGAAAATACTATTAAGGCTCTCCTCATATGAGGTATAATTATGGTAAATTTAATAGTATTTCCCGTACTTCTTAGGGTCATATATGTCAGTCTGATGCTTCGACTTGCCTACCTGTTTCACCTTTTGTATAATATGAGCAGCTTAATAGTATTTCCTGCACTAACAATATTCCTAAAATGTTTGAATTCATCAATCGTGAGGTTTTTCCTTTGAGAACTTTCAATAATTATAATTATAATTAATTTAATTGACAATATATAATATGACAAAATACAGACACACACACACACATACATATGCAGCACGCTCTCTGCTTACTGTATCTGCGCTTGAGCTGCCTTTATGCGGCTGACTTAGGGGAATCCTATTTTTGAATGACTTTTCTTCCAGTTGGATTTTTTATCAAATTATTGAAGTATAATAATAATATCCAGTTGAGTGGACCTTATAAAGTAAAAATCTTTATAACACTCTAGCCTCTAGTATTTGATATATGGTAAAAAGAAGGGACTGTCCAAAATGCGCAATATACTAAATCTGTGTATTCATTACAAGAACCACAAATAGTGCGTTTTAAGCTTTCATCTTTTGCAGTAACTGCGGCATACTGAAATCGATAACAAATGATCGATTTTCATCGATCGTCTGATATCTGTGTACCACTTCTTTTCCTGCATAGATGTTAAGGATTTCAAGTCTGTAGCTTTTGTGGTCAACATGTGAATAAGAAGAGATGCCAATATAAATTTTATCGGCTCTGCTGTACCCTCTACCTGTTAACGATATTTTAACAAGATCAGATGTGCCTGCATTTCTTGTTTTTGGTTATTTCATCGCATTCAAGTAAAGTCAAAGTGTGAAGTCTTTTGTGAATTAGGTCTTACAAGAATTATTGTAATAAACTATACAGTAGCTATGTTCTCTATATTCTCTATAAGTTCAATCAATCCTGATCCTTGCTGCGTGAAATATGATGGTTGCTTAATGAAATAACTAAAATACGATCTTGGTATTTTACAGCTCAGCTTTTTGATGCATGTGCGAATTGCTAATGCACAGACTATGGATACATTTTGTTGTTGTTCTTGCTTTTGCTTTTCTTTTTTGTTTTTTTGGGTTTTGCCGACTGCATGACAAATCTGTGTGGGATGCATTTTTATTAAAAACACAAGAGGCCACTCAAAACCATGCAGAAGCACACACACACACACCAGAAGTGGCACACACACACACATATATATATTTTTGGGTGTGATTTGCATTGGGCGCATGTCAAAAAATGTTGGCTCGTTTGGCAGCGTCAGCGGCAATTGAGGCGGCAAATTTAATACGCGAAAAGAACGTATTTCATTTGGCTGGTACTCGCAGGCCCAATCCCAATCCCAATCCCAATCTCAATCCCAGTCCCAATACCAAACCCTTTTTCTTTCCGATGTCACGCTGCGTATGAATAATATGTACGTTACGTATACGCCAGCGTCGCTGCATGTGGCCAACTGGGCAACATATGGCTGTAAGGGACGCTGCCAGAGAGAGTGAGAGAGAGAGAGAGAGAGAGAGAGAGAGAGAGCGGGAGAGAGGCAGAGAGATCGCTGCGGTTGCTATGGCCTGTGATTGAATTTTGCCAACGACAGACAGACCAGCACCGCCTCCGAGTTTTCTTCTTTTTGTTTTTGCCTTTCTGCATGCGGACTGACCGAATTTTCCCATTGCTCGTACAGGAAATAGGAAATGTTTTTCATATTTAAATTAGCTGTGCTGTTCATCTGCTCCTCTTCCTCTGCCTCAGCTTCTTCTCGTTTTTATATCACATCTTTGGCAGCCTTCAGTCAGCCAACATCCCGCGGCCACACTTTGCGCCTTTAATTGCCCCAACGACAGCGACAGCGACAGCGACAAATGATGACTGCGCTCAAAATGCAGCGGCGCATCGAGTGGCACGCGGAGCGTCATGTGAGTTGCTCAACGGCCAACAGGCAAAATAATAATAATGCAACAATCAACGTGATCTGACTCACGTATGAGCGCAAATCTCTTACATTCTTTCGCTGCGCTTTCAAACACTGTCAGAGCTATCGAACGGGTGAACAGCGAGAATTATGCAAACGAAATTTAATATTCAATGCAGCTCGCAGTTGATATGAAGTTGTTGATTCTTTAAATAACTCGGTTTTATATATTGTATATATAATGAATAAATGTGTATTATAGGTAAATTAGTTTTTTGTTTATATTAATATATATATATAGAGAGAGGGTAAAGTGTGCAATCGATATTTATCGATTGCTGAGATACTCTGTTTTTGGCAACACTCAAGAAGTGAGAAAGTTCTTAGGAGAGCAGGTTTTGAATTATATATTCCTATAATATGTAATTGAACTGAACTGATATAATAATCTGAACAAAACCTCGATAAAAGTCAGAGTTGCCTAGAAAACTAGCCAGCTATCAACATCCTATGTACATTAATATATATAGTAATATCTAGATTATTACTAATATCTAAGAAATATATATATTTATACATATTTATGGGAAGTTTTCATTAAAATAAATTTCTTTTATATATATTATATATTTTATATTAAAATAAAGTTCTTTTATATAGACTATAGACAGCTTAGTTATTCGAAATCAATATGCTCTTGTGGCCGCTCGAAAACAGAGTATAAATATGTTTTAGTCGGCTGGGCACAATTGCTCTGCCCAACATGGAATAAATTAACTAACTAATTGCGCTGAGTAATTAAAATCAATATGGAAGAAGAAGACGAACAAAATACTTGATAAAGTATGAGATGCATATAAAAGAGCGTCAAATTAATATTGCCTTTTTTTTTTCACTTGCTGATATAAAAATATATAGAAATATATATAATATATATTTATGGGTATATATAAATACATTTTTATCAAAGGGGCGCAAAAGAGTTCTATTTGCAGTGTGGCAAAGGCAGAGGCAAAAAAATAGAAAAAAAAAAAGAAATTAACGCCCGGTGCAGACAGGCGTGCAAAACAATTATGCAACCGTACAAAAGGAAAATAAATGAAAATGAAAATGAAAGCAACAACAACAGCAACAACAACAACAGCAACGGCAACAACAATACAAACATTGAGCAAGCAAGCAGGCAGGCAGACAGGATTAAATGGGGATTACATAGGTTAGATGCACACAAACAAAAGATAGAAAGTTAGCTAGATAGATAGATAGATAGATAGAACTGGGCATACGTACGATCTGTCAATGAGTATAGAGGCCTCCTGGTCTTTAAACCTGCAAAAGGGTTACAATAATAAACAACGATAATAGTACGAATAACAATCATAAGTCGATAGGCTTAAGAGATAGTTGTAGAAAAGGTATTAAGTACGAGTACGCAACACATGTAATCGATTGCCAGCAATCGACTTGCAGCAGACAACACAAAACTTATATGGAAATTAAGCTAAAACACAACGAAACTAAGTGGAAGAAAACAATAAACTGTAAATAAACACGTAAGAGTTCTCTAGTCGGCAGTGCTCGACTTGGAAATACCCTGAACTCTGTGTGGAGAGCTGTTATGCAAAGCATTTGAAGCACGATAGAGATATGCAAATGTAAATTCCAAGTTCCAGGTTCCCAAAATCCCATACATATATAATCTCAGAACCCTTTACAGCTGAAAGCTTCCGTCGTTTTAAGCTACCCTTAAAATGTCAAATCAAGTAATCGATTTTTATCGAAAATAATTAAATTGAGTTATCGAAAACAATAATCGCACTGCCTATAGTATACAGGAATATATATTTAATAAAACATCTACTACTACTACTACTCTGATTCCCCATTTTCAATAGGTTCTGTTTGTTATATCAAAAGCTCTCGAGCTTTTCTAGACTTGCAGACGAACAGACAAAGCTAGCTTGACTTGGCTCATCCTACCATTAGCACAGAGTTCAGGGTATACCAACTAATTCAACGGAAAGTCAACTAAAAGTTTCTACAATTTTCCAAGACTTGAAAATTTGTTTGTTGTTTTCATTTTTCTTCGGCCTTTCAAGTTTAGTTGTCGCTTTACATAAATAATTGACGCTTATTTTATTATGTTAAGCTAAATGCAAATAAAAAGGTTAACATAAACTGTGTGAATGTGTCTATCTTTCTCTCTGAATGTGTATGTGTGTGTGTGTGTCTGTGCGTGACGCCCTAAGGTATGCAATGAGTGGCAAATGGGATTGAAGCAGCTTAATTGAGACATCACGTGCAGCAGGTAAACGATATGTTCATGGCTTGGCAATGTGTGGCAAGGGTCGGGCTAAGCAGTGTGGCCACAGCCACAGCTACAACAACAGTCATAGTCACAGTCACAGTCACAGTCACAGTCACATTCGCAGTCACCGTCACCGACATCGTCATCGTCACTGACGTAGACAATGGGACGGCAATGACCCCGTCGGCAATTGATAGATAAGCGATGGGCTGCTCGGGGGCCGTGTCATGACGTCATTCTGTTGCGCACGTCACAACTGCAGTCGCAGTGGCCTGCACACAAAAGTCGAAGTTGAAGTGTTGACATTTAACAAAAAAAAAAACATACACACACACACTGATACACACGCACACATGGCAGCTGTGTGTCTCTGACTTGCATTTTAAACACTTTGCAAATGCCAACGGCACAAACAAACACAGAACAGCACAACGCCCACTGGCCACGCCCCAGCTAGCGTTATTTCTTTTTTTCACTCTCTGTGTGTGCGTGTCTCTCGTTTGTGGTGTTTGCTGCATGTTCCACAATCGAGCTGGCAAACACACCTGCGTTTTTTCGCCTTGGCATTTAACGCAAATTAACGCCTGAATGGCTTTCAGCATTGGGGCCCTGCTATCAATTGCTTTTGAGCTCGTCCAGCACTTTGATCCATCTGCAATTAACGTGTGCTTGCCACAGCCACAGCATCTGCTTGTGATGCCAACTGATTTGTAGTTGCCGACACTGAGCTGATTTCTGTTCAGCTGCCTACGCAGAGATAAAGGACTACAAGAGTTAAGGCTGTTCTCGTTGTACGACGTGGAAATACCCTGTGCATGACGAGCAACTAAGACAAACATTCTGGGCATTTTAGATATATTGATTGGTTAAATTACTAGAAATGTGCTATCGATTTTATTTATCATTCAATTTATCGATTATTGCAAAATTGATAAACTTGATATGCCTGATACATAAGTGTAGCTGAAAGCCTTGTTGAACCCTTTCACTATTTCATTTCTCTTTTTTACTTTTTATCCTGACATAGACTTTAAGTCTTTTGAAACGCACAATATATCGATTACTTTTGATATATTCAGAATTTGCAATTCTTTATTTAAATTTCCCTATTTAACTTAAATATCTACAATCTATTATTCATAAGCATAAGCGTTTCAGCTTTATGTATGCTCAAATACCAGAAGCTTGAATCGCTCTATTGGCAAGAGAACAGGTTAATGTTCAAAGAGGCGAGAATTTGAGGTACTCATCAAGCCTTTTATGATGGACCTTCTCAGTTCCTACATGGCTAGCAATGGGCATACGCCTACTGGGCTCTTGATCTGATTTTTCTCATTTTCTAAACAAATTTTAGATGATATTTTTTTAAAGTAAATGCCTGATATTGGCGCAACTTTCACTTAATCTTTCTTAGTGAAATCGAAATTGAAATTGAAGTCAACTTCACCTGCAATAATATGTATATTATTTGCCTCGAAATCTTGATCGCTTTATCTAATTTATTTGCCTTCGAGGCAGAAAGAGTTTGCTAGATCTTTAAGATCTTGAAGAATATATAAAAATATGTACATCATACATGTATATGCCTGATATATATAATCATTTCAATCAGCAGCTCATGATCTTAATCTGCTTCGATTCGTTTTGATCGAAACTCAGTAAAAGTTTACAGAAATTTCAACTGCTTATAAAGCCAAAAGTTGGTCAAGTTTTTGCAAATCTCTCGCATTTAACATATTTAATTGAATCATTGCTGATGCTGCTGCTGCTGCTGCTGCTGCTGCTGCTGTTGTTGTTGTTGTTGTTGTTATATTGTTGCCCTTGATATTTGCCAGCCGCAGTCAGTCAGCTAATTATTTGTTATTAGTGTTGAAATCTTTATGAAATTTTCACTCAACTTGTTCGTTGTCGTTGTCATGACAGCTAAGCTGGGGCCAGTCACTGCCAAAGTATAAGGTATATATAACCGAGTGTACATGTGTGTGTGTGTGTGTGTGTGCTTGCAATTGACAGGCTCATCAACAACATTGTTTGAAAGTGGCAGACTGGCAGACGAGGGAACTGCGATATGTCTCACCAAAAATATTCAAGTTGATTGAAAGCAAACGCAGCGAACGGACCCCGGTATATACGCTCTAGAAGACGACGTCCGACAGCCAGCCAAATGTCTAAGGGATGGACGGGGTCGAAGGGGTCGGAGGGGCTTTGCGCTGTAGGGGCGTAGGGGCGGAACGTAACTAGAGGCCTGCCAAAAACTTTAAAGCAGACCCAAAACTTTTTGGCCTGGCCCAGTCAGGCCGAAACAGCAGCACCAACAACAACAACAACAACAACAATGAAAAAAGTGTATATAAAGAAAGCCAAAAGAGAAATAAATGCAAATTGCGTTGCTGTCGCTGCCAAATGGCCGAAAAGGGAGCCAACAATATACCCGAAAATACCAAAAATACCGAAAATACCGAAAGAAAAAAATATGTATTTATTTCAACTATGTATAATTAAATCGTTGCTATGTTCTAGGCCGTGGGGGCCGTTGCACTTGGAGAGAGAAGCGGGGTGGGGACAGAGACCCCAACCTTGGCCAACCATGCTTTCTATGACACAAAGACACTTTCACTTTGAGTCCAATAACGGCGCCTGTATACGGCCCCTTAGATTATATAATGTTCATGGTCAGCTTATAGCTGAGGCTGGAATCAAACTGGGGTGTATAGCGTGTAAGAATTGTGGGTGTAGTTGTAGTGGTACTTGTATGATATGGGGGTAACTGTATACATAGTTCTAGACCCGGGTCTGGGTTGTCCGTATGACGTCTCCTCCAACTTCGGTGTAATTGTTAATGCTGGCGTGGAAATGTCATTGGATAATATGAGGGTAACTCAATCGATGTCTAGAAATGGGTCTAAGTTTTCCTTATGATCTATTCTACAGTCAACTTGGCTGCACATACATATATGTAGGCTGTCCCCAAGAACTATCGTCCAGCTTACGTGCATTCGGAATATCTTTTTGGGCACTTTGCTTTGATTGTTTATGTTGGCCTAAAAATCTAGTGGGATAATATGGGGGTACTCAATGTAGGTCTAGATCAGAGTCTGGGTTATCCGTATGATCTTTCATCCTACAGTCAATTTGGCTGCACAGGTGTATTCACAGGATCTTATAGGATAGTTTATAGTTGCTTTGATTGTTTATGTTGGCCTAGAAATCTAGTGGGATAATATGGGGGTAACTCAATGTAGGTCTAGATCAGCTTCTAGGTTATCCTAATTAAGTGTAGTTCTATGGCTTATTAGGATAGATTCTAATTAAATTTTAAGTATTAGTATAGAATATGGGGTCACTCAATGTTGGTCTAGAGCTGCATTTAGATTGACCCCTTGACCTATCATCTAGCGATCAATTAGACTGCATATGTTACCAGTCCACGTTGACATTATGATCTCTTGTCCAGTCCTCAAAGAAAAACATCCACTTATAGTAATTTGATTCGATTCTGATTATCACATACATATAAGCAAGGTTGTCGAACTTTCTTAGAGTAGAATATTTAGTTAAAGCATTTGAAGCTATACATCAAACATTAAAAACGGAAGAACAAAGAGAGACATTTAAACAGTGGGTAAGAGCAGTAATTTACGCACATACAAAACTGGCATTCATTTGTATGAAACATCAATGGTGGCATAAGATCTTCAAGAATATCAAGATATATGGGGAAAGAAGTATATAGCCAGAGATAGCGATACAGAGTTAAGGATAGTTCAAAGTTAAATGAAATCAATATGAGCTGAGAATGCTGATCAATGATAGCTCAGAAATAGATCTAAGCTCTCTAGCTGATAGCTACAGCTAACTCTGTTGATAGTGTACTAGGAATGTCGTTGCTTTTGCTTTGATGGGCGAAACGCTTCAGCTTGAGTGTCTCGGGGCGTGACGGGGGCGTTGGTAGGGTGCGAGGGCCTTAAGTGTTTTGCGGTCCAAATATTTTTGCAATTTTTCATCTGCGTTTTGCGCGATATATTTTAGCGCTTTGGCCTTTGAGACGGCAGGCGACGAGAGTGCCAAGAGTCGTGTAAAAATAGCTGTAAAATTCTTGTCTACTCAAGGCTGCATTTGGCCGCTGACCAGATGCCCAGCTAATTCCATATGGCGGTGCTCTGGCGTGTTTTGTTTTCGGTTTTCGGTTTTCTGCCTTCTGTTTTCTGTTTTCAGTGTTGTGCTTTTGACTTTTGACATGATGCTACCTGATGCTTTGATATCGCTCATCTTGTTTAGTGTAATTATTCTGTTCCTATTGCACATTGATGCAGCCGCAACTAAAAAGGGAAAAGCTTGTCGCACCTCGAGCACAAAATATGGCTGTCAAACAGAGAAAATTGTATTTCCGGTTTTCAGTTGCGTAATGCTCCCTTTCTCTCTCTCACTCTCACAGTCTCTCTCTCTCTCTCTCTCTCTCTCTCTGTATCTGCTCATTCATGTGTCATACGAGTGACATTGGCATGCATATTTGGTATCCCCCAGGTAAAGCTGACTAACTAATCAAAGCCCGAATAGTTCAGCAAAAATTGTGGCTAAATGTTGTTTGTCATCCATTGCCAGAGCTTTCCAAAAAGTTGCCAATGCTATTTATTCGAGATGCCTGCAAGCGTTGTCAAAACAATGGTCAAAGCCGGGTCAACTCACGGCCCAGAGCACAGAGCAGCTGACGCCGGACAATGGACAGCGGACAGCGGACACCAGACAGCGGACACCGGACAGCGGACATTGGACAACATAGCAAAGCCGTAAAGAGCATATAGACGGTTTTGGGTGAGGTGACGTTGCCGGAACTGCTGGAATGGAATTTTTGCCAAAGAGGCAGCCAGATGTGGCAAAAGGCTTGCTATGAATTTCAGAAATGCCATCAATGGGACGGCTCTTGACCACCAGCAGATGATGTTGCCAACTTTGCTCCAGAGGCGGTGCGCTGCAATGCCATTGAAATGTGGCAAAGTGCCTCAAATGCCGCAAACGATGCTGCACATTCACACACGCACGCACACACACGCACACATACGCACTCATATATGCAACATAGGTGCGGCATTGCGAATTGTGGCAGCATTTTCAACAGAAAAAGCAAAGGCAGCCAGACAATAGCAACAGATGCTGCAAATTGCTAGCACAAATTTAAGACTTCTAAATGAAAATGTTCAAAAGTTAAAGGAACAACAACAACAACAACTACAACAACAAGAGCTCGCCTATTGGTGTGAGGTAAACGCCCAGGAGAAATTCTCTATGGGCATCGAGAGTGGTATTAAAGTAATAGAAAAACTAAAAGAAGCCAGCGACTGTGCTCGGAATTAGTAGTAGAAGAAAAGTTATCAAAGCAGCACGCCGCACAGGAGTCGGAGCAGGAGTCAAGCAGCTAGGGCAAAAACACTCAGGCTGAGGAAGCTGCAGTTGACCAGCAAATGTAGTTTGAAAAGGAAGCAGCTGAAGCAAGTACAAAGTTTCTACTACTTTCATGGCAAATTTAACTCGCACGGATTCTGCTCCTATTGCTACGAGCACAGAAAGAGCACGAATAGGAGTAGAAGTGGAAGGTATATTGCCTATGCATTGGAATGGGAGTAGAAATTGAAGATCTAGTTGGCACTTCCTATACCAGTATAAGATGTTTAGTATAAGAAGCAAATGTAAATCTAGTCACATTTCATTTGTCATAGTACAGAATATATTACGATGCTTAGTATAAGAGTCGTGTGTCAAGTAAAGTTAGGCTGGACTGAAAATGCACGCTTTAATCGCACTTTTTATACCACAGTATAAGATGAATAGTATAAGAAGTGCATGCAAAGTTGAGTAGGAGTAGAAAATCAAGTTTTAGCCGCACCCCAATACTATTGTATAAGATTTTTAGTGTAAGAAATAAGTGCCAAGGCGAATAGAAGTAGAAATTTCAATTTTGATCGTACTTCTTTTATTATAGTATAAGATGTTAAGTATAAGAAGTGAATGTAAACTGCTCATATCGCATCTTATACCATGATAAAAGATATTTATCCTAATATGAAAGTCTTAAGTAATGTAGGAGAATAAATTAAAGTTCTCATAGCCCTTCGTATACCATAGTATAAGATGTTTAGTATAAGAAGTCACTGTAAAGCGGAGATTTAACTGTTAATCGCACTCTTCATGCCAAAGTAAAGGTATCAAATATTTACCCTTAGAAGTATGTGTAAAGCAATGTGAAGATAAATAGGATTATATTAAGGCTCTTCTTATAGCATAGTATAAGATGTTTAGTATAAGAGAGCAACGTAAATTGATATTAGAGTTTAACTTCATGTTCTTGTCGCTTATTATTAGAAGGCAAAGAAAAAGGAATTGGGAGCAGAAATATAAGTTTTAATCGCACTTCTTATAACACAGTATAAAACGTTTAGTATAAGTAGTAAATATAAGTTTAAGTAATTGAACCTTTACTTATGAGTTATAGTTGAGTTGTATGGGCAAGAAACTTTAGTATTGATGTAGTAGGATTGGAAAAGTGTGAAATCGTAGTAGTTCAAATGGTTGTAATAGGTGTAGTAGTACTAGAAAATGCTATAAATGTGCAAAAGTAAAGAAAAGTATTTGTAGTTTTAGTAGTAGTATTAGTAGTAGTAGAAAACGTACTAGTAGTATATATGTAAGTAAAACTATATACCTTAATGGTAATTGAAATAGTCGTAGTAATAGTAATTGAAAGTGTTGCCGATATGGAGTAAAAGTGCTAACAGTTATACGGGGAGCGGGCGCAAAGAGTTTAAATGGTAGTAGTTGCTGGGAAAGGTACTATGGGAGTAGCATAAAAGTCACAAAAGTAGGTGACGTAAAATGGGGAGGCACAAAGGGTAGTAAAATGTAATTCTAGTACACCGGGTACAGGGTAGAGGTAGAGATACAGGTAGTTGAATCACATGAAACATTGAATAACGTTACAAAAAAGAAGTGAAAAGAAAACAAAAAAATCGTTAGTAGTGGCACACGCTAGCAAAGCCTAGAGCCGTACATGACAATGGAATAATAAAGAGCTGCTAAACTCCTGTCTTTCAATGTCAGGTGTGTTTCAGCCATGTTTGCTGTTGTTTGAATTGTTGATTATGCTCTTATCATAAATTTATACTCATAGTATGTACTCGTTGTTGTCACAGAAACTTTTTGTGATATGGATGGGATTATGAATAGTTTATGAAGCTCGTGAATGCTGTATACGAACTCAAATCATATTTAAAGCATGTAAATGAAAATCTAGATGAATTGAAATCATATATGTACACATATACGCAAAAAGGGAAAAACCATATCCAAACCAAAACCAACTTCTATGTATATAGAAAGTGAATCGATTGGGTGTTTGGCACTTACCTTTCGCTAGCAATGCTTGAGTTCCTGGACATTGACTTTGGTGACATCTCAAAGTCCGAATCGGAGCGATATAAAAAGGATTCGCGACGTTGCGGTAAATTCTGTAGAACCAAACCAGCGCTGGGTGAGCCGCCCTCAAGTGGTGATCGGGCGCCCTGGCCATTTTCTACATCGAAACTGTAAATGGGAGAAAACGAAAATATAAATATGAATGTAAATATAAATATGATTATTATTGCAGTTATTCAATTGAAGGCATTATCAATAACTTTACGAGCTGCCCACTGTGTGACCCCAAATAATTGAAAGCCGACGCTTTTAGGCCACGACTTGAGTCCTGTTATAGACGGCCGTGATGACTTGACACAGCGAACTTTTCAGCGCCAACGGAAGACAGCCGCCAGAAGTGGAGTGTGGTTTGGGTGAGTTTAGTTAGCCATGGGGGTACGGGGGCCATGAGGGTAGCAATGGCGACGACAACGACAACGACAACGACAGCGACGAGGACGACCTACAGGAAACGGAAGCGCGCCTAACAAGGCGCTTTTAAAGTTTTTCAATTCGTTAGACATTTTCGCCCTTTGTCTGCGTCGACGTCAGCCGCGCTTGCTTATGAAAACTTTTGCGCCAACTCGGCTAAAAATGTAACAACCCCTCTCCCACGCACCCACACACACAGAAAAGGGGGAAATAAATTGGAACAGCCTGGCCCCAACTCCAGACCGCGCAACCGAATGTAGCCAAGTTTATTGTGAACTTGCGCTGAAAGTTGACTTCACTACAGAACCGCATTTCCCTCAGGCCGTGTATTCAAGTCGCGCCAAAGTTGTGCCACTGATCAAGTTAACGCGCGGTTGCCAAGGATCAACTTTTTAAGTACGCCCAGCTAGGTGGGCGTCTTCAAATAACCACCATATTCTCGGCCCCAATTCGGATGGTTATCCATTTTGTTAAGCAAAGCAGCTTCGATTTCACACTATCTCCAAGCCAGACAAGCTTCAGTTGCTAGTTGCGAATTGTAAAGCAGCGGCAGCAGAGCAACTACACTCAAAGTACAGTTGCGCCGTGAGCCACCAAATCTGAACAAGCTAGATTCTGTGGTTCTTGAGCTAGGTGAGTTGGTGAACTGAACTAGTGTTGGTCTATGATGAACAATTTGTGTTGCGAATGAGGAAGTTCCATAGACGACTAGTTCCGCTGATTCGTTCGGCTTCTTGAAACATAAGCTCCATTGCCTTCTGCTGTTCATGAGCGACAAGTTCATGAACAACAAGTTCCATTGACTTATTCAACTTCTCATGAAGTACAAGTTTCAATGACCTTTTATGTTCATGAACTACAAGTTCTCCTGACTTATACTACTGCACATGATCTAGTTCCATTGACTTATTCAACTGTTCAGGAGCAACAAGCTGCCTTCCCTTCTTCTACTATACATGAACCACAAGTTCCATTGAATTTTCCTACTGTTCATGAACGACTAGTTCCTTTTAATTGTTCTACTGCATATGAACTACAATATTTTTTGAGTTGTTTTACTGCATGTGAGCTACAAGTTTCATTGACTTTTTCCGAACAACTAGTTCCATTGACTTATTCAACTGTTCATGAGCTCCATTCGCTAGTTCTGCTGTTCTGAACTACAAGTGGCTTTGATTTTTTTTCTGCAGTTTATAACCAACAAGTTCCATTGGCATGCTCATGAACAACTAGTTCCATTGACTGGTTCTGCTGTTTATGAACCAGTTCCAGTGACTTGTTCTGCCATTCATGAGCGACTAGCTCCATTGACTCGTTCAACTATTTGTGAACATTTAGTTCCACTGATTGTTCATGAACAAGTTCTTTTGAGTTACTCAACTATTGATTATGAGAGGCTTCAACGCATCGTTCATAAACTGAACTGAGCTGCGACGAAAATAACTGTATTGATCAATGGGAATTATTAGTTTAATCAGTCGCCCATAGATGTCGCTAGCTGCTCAAAGAGTTGCACGACAGAGCGAAGAACTGGAACGCTAATGTCATTTGTCTCTATGAAATGCAATTGCCAGCTATTTGTCGTGCGGCAGCAGCTGTGGCCGTAGAGACGGAGACAGAGATGGAAATGGAGGCGGAGGTGGAGGTAGAGGCAGTGGCAGAGGCAATCTGAGGCTGGCATCAATCTAAGGGCGTTGTCATAATTAAAGAAATTACATTCATAAGCAGAAGCAGATATCGTGCGGGGGGGCGCCGCTCCTTAGCTGGACGCTCTGTGACGCAGCTGTGTCCTTGTGCCATTCGGCCTTCTCGTCCAGCCGCTGCCACGGCTACTGATGCTGCTGCTGCTGCTCTGCTGCTGCTGGCATTCCTTATGCTTGAAAATGGCTCCTGTTGCCGTTCGCCTTGAAGGCCGTGACGCTTTTGGCAGCGAAAGTCGTAAAGAAAAATGATGTTTTAAGTAAAATTTATATCGGGGTCATTAAGTAAACTTGGCACAAAGTTGACGCTAGCCTCTTATTGTTGCTATTGCTGCTGCTGCTGCTGCTGCTGCTGCTGCTGCTGCTGCTGCTGTTTGTGTGTGGCCCCGCCCACCGCGCAGGCCGCCCCATTTTATTGTTGTTGCTGTTGTGCGCAACAATGTCGCCATTTACCATGGCATACTTTGTAGCACTTTTCAAAAGTTATGAGGCAGGCGGAGTGTGGCACATTTTGCAGTATTTTAGTATTTCAGTATTTCAGTATTTCGTCTTTGGCATTTCACTACTGCTGTTTAAAGTTGGCTCAACTTGCTGTTTCGCTCTATACATACACATATCTACATACATGTATATACTTCATTTCACACACACAATGTTGCCAGAGAATTGAATAATTTGTGCGAGTGTGTGTGTGTGTATGTCTCCCTCTCTCTCCCTCTCTCTCTATAACATTTATTCGCATTGTTCTGTCTGCTACGTGGACCTGGCTGATTAATGTCCTCATGTCTGCAGTCATTCAGTCAATCCCTTATTCATTTGGCCATTCATTCAGTCGTGCATACAATCATTTCACATCCAGCGACTGACTTCCTACTTAACAAACTAATTAAGTTGGCGGCATTGCGGGTCTTAGCCGCTGCCTCTGGCAGCAGTTGAATCTATGCGGCAGCAATACACAATCAGAGCAAACACACACACACACACACACACACACACGCAGAGCCTCTGACACACTCATCACAATCAGCTCGGGTCGTTCATTTATTTGCACATATAATTAGGCGCATGAGAAGCGACAGCCGTGGGGCACATTTCCTGCCAGCCTACAACAATGACAATCTGCTCTGCCTCTCTCTCTCTCTTATACCCCCTCCCACCTCTCTCTCTCTCTCCCTGGCTAGGTGTTGGCATTAATCAGCCTGCACTCCGCATGCAGCACGCACGCGACTCGCTAATGGGGCACGCAACATAAATACATGTTTGTTGTTAGCCTGGCTTTAAGGCCAAAAACCCAGCTGCCCCACCCCCCTCCCCCATCCTCCGGTCACCCTGTTGCATTGTCTTGTGTTGGCTTAGAGTGAATTATTGAGTCGCTTGGAATTTATGGCAGCCTCATTAATGCGCCGGCTTACTAATGCAACGGCCAATGAATGGATTCAATGAGTGTATTCAAAGCGCCACTGCCAGAAAGACCTTGGCCACAATATTCCCAGCAGCAGCGACAGCAACGGCAACGGCAAAGGCAACGGCAACTGCAACTGTTACTGTTAGTGAAACCAAATCCAAAAACCAATCCAACGACACATGCAGCACTTGTGTGGCAGCTGCTTTTGAGTGAGCGAGAGAGGAAGAGAGAGAGAGAGACGCGGCGCACACATGAAACTAACACAAGGCCATTAACAAAAGCCTGAGACTGACTGCCATTTCTGCAATGGGCACGGCCCAGGCCGGGCTGCGGACGGGGCATCTGAGTTTTGCCCAAAAGATTCGAGAAGCTGCAGGCAGCGCTCGGGCTCTGTATAAACCAAATTAAAAGTGCGAGGCGAACAGCATGCGCTATGAAATGAGCACACACACGAGGAGCAAGCACAGCATCACATACACACACACGCACACACACACATACACAAGCTCAGTCACCGTGTTGCTACCCATTTGAGCCGCCTCGCAGCTACCTTGGCTGTTGATTTCTTTTTTTTCATGCTGATAGGCATAGCAAAAAAGTGTGTGTGTGTGTGTGTGTGTGTGGCACTGCTGCATATGCATGTTGCATAATTTTGGCCGCGCGGCAAGTGGCAAAGCGCAGGCAACTGCTGCCCAAGCTGCAGCGAGCCCATCAAAATTTCGTTGATTTTCATTTCATTGCGTTGCGCATTTGATTAACCGTTGCAACAGCTGTCGCCTGGCGGCCACCAATCACACACACACACACACGCATACACACGAACAACAAAAACAGAAAAAACAAATTGAGCATGCAACATCTTGGCAGCAAAACGCTCGACGCACATTGCACATCATCCGGCGTGACTCACCCATGAGCCATGAGCCATGAGCCATGAGCCAGCAGTGAGCACATTGACTAGTTCATTGGACTTGGGAGCACGAAATTGCTAAAGTGCAATCGAAGCACATTTGAAATTGGCATTAAAATTGCCAAACTACACAATAATAATTAATAATGCATCGCAAAATGTAAAAGCATATTAAAAGATATATGCATATAATATAATATAAATATAATAATAATGTGAGCTTATTGACTAATTGGTTAGATTCCAAAGAACTCTTCTTTAATTAAATTGGAAATTGTTTTCAATTCTTAATGAAAAAAATAAATTTTTCCTTGTTTAATAAAAAAAAATATTTAAAAAAATATTAAAAAAAAATATAAAAAAAAATATAAAAAAAAATATAAAAAAATATATTTAAAAAAAATATTAAAAATTAAACTTAAAAAATTATATACATATATATTTAAAAAAAAATTTTTTTTTGTTAAGCAAAAACAAAAAATTAAAAAAAAATAATAATAATAATCTTTCTAATTTATTTTTTGTGAATTTATCAAAAATCAATATATCAAGTAATATTCGATATAAAAAATATTTGTAAAAATAATTTTAAAAAAAGAATAACAATATTTGTATAAAAAAAAAAAAAAAAAAAAAAAAAAAAAAAAAAAAAACAGTTTAATATTGGTAGAAAAAAAGAAAAATAAATTTGAATAAAAAAAAAACAACTTTAATTTTATACTGAGAATTTTTTGTTTTTTAATTTCGTTCACTCTAGTCTCGGGCCAATAGAAGAGCCAAGGGTGTTAAAAAAACATTTTGTTTGTCTTTTTTTTTTATATACCAAAAGCAAATATTCGATTTATCTAACAAGATCTAGCAACAAACTGTTCAACATTTAGTTAACTAGGCCTCAGACTCAGATTATAGATTATAATTTTAGTCCAGTCGAGGCAACTGTCAGATTTTTGTTAAAAATTATTTCGGATTTGCTTAAAGATATTCATTTGCTATTATTTATATCAAAATTTCAAAATAAATCCTAGCTAAGTATTATAATAATACACGCACTACATTTTAAATCTTTTCTCATATTGTTGCTTACGGCAAAAAGAGTGAATGATAATGCTCCTAGAAGCCTAATGTGGGATTCTTGGGTAACAAAGTCAACAAGGGGAAATTACTTTTATGGGTGAGCAGTAATACAGTCCTACACAGCAGTCAGAGTAATGACCATACTAGCTAAAAATAATATGTTTACATATGTATATTTACATATGTATATATTTTGTAAGTGAAATATATTCATATCCAATCAACATTCACTTTGGGGCAAGCCCACGAAATGCTAGGGAAGAGCATTTTGCCTGAAGTGTTTGACTGATGCTTTCTGATGATTTCTTCACGCTCTGCTCAATTTTAATTAGTGGCAGTGGTACAAGCACTCACTCACTCACACACACACACACACACACACACACGCATGCACACTCACACATTTTGACGCACAGATCGCAGCAGCTGAAAACAGTTGGCAATCTGTCGGCCAGGCCCACTGCATCTCTAGCTGCTAATCAGGCACATTTTCTGGCATCTCGTCAGAGCGCATTCGCATCTTCTTGTTGACTTTTGCGGCTGGGCATATTTACGGTACTTCTATAGTCAAAATGTTGATGACTGTTTGCTGCACAGCCGGCGCACTGACAGCCAATGGCAACGTTGCGTTGCACAGTGGGCAGAGATTACACTGTTTAGTGGTGAAAATTTATAGTTGTACAGAGAGAGACAGAGACTCGAATAGATAATATTCTATATAAGTTTATGTTATATTGAATATTTAATTATATATAATCTATATAAATATCTGAAAGTATTTGCTTTAGCTTGACCCAATCGGAGCTATACGAAATTCTATTTCAGATACTATTCAATGTTTCTTTAAAATAAACCATAAACCCTTTGGAATTCACTTCATGTTGGCATCCAAGGTTTGGGTTTGTCAACAGATCAACTGTATATAGTTATATATAGATACATATATGTATAGATCATCTCTATATGGTTATTTATAGCTGCTTGTTTGGGGTTATTCAATGGACTTGTTGCAATTAGTCTAGAATTATTTTCACATATGCAATGCTCAAATAGTATTTCTAGATTTTTTGGCTTGAGTAGCTAGTATATATATTTCCTAGCAGCTTTTGTGTCTCACGTCATCAGTTCACATAATGTTGAAATATATATTGAATATAAGATTGATAAACATATGTATATGTGTATATAAAATGACCTTTACTGCATTTATTATTCGAAACTCTTGCCCTTTCTTGCATGTCTTGAGCTCACGGTGCAGCTGTGTGACGTTGCCCCCAACAACCCGTACGTGTTTGTTATAACAACCCTGTTTAAGGCAGGCAAACACTGTGAATGTTGTCAATAGCGTTTAGCTTCCAGTTCGATACGATAGTTGTAGTTAGACGACGCACAGCAGCAGTCAACAACAGATAATATTCACAAACATACATATACATATACACATACAAATATATATATATATATATGTAAGTACACACAACATACATACATACAGTACACACTGGGACTCCAAATGAAGCCCCAGACCAAATACGGCGTTGCGGCAACAGCAGCCTCAACGCTGCTAGTGGAGGATGTGAGAAACTTTACCACACGGCGCCGCAATTTGCTGTACCTGATGCACCGCTATTTGGTGGAGAATGGGTACTATAACAGCGCCGAGACACTGAAGGGGGAGGGCCGGCTGACCGAGGAGTATGAGGTGTGCGATAATGTGGACCTCGACGCCATCTATTTGGAGTATGCGAGCTATTTCAATATGAAGTTTGGCAAATATCCGCGCGTGCTCAAAAAGCTGGGACCCAAGCTGAAAGTGGAGCTCAGCTCGACGAAGGGCGTTGGCAAGGCAATCGACCAGCCGACGTCACAGCCGACGTCGCAGTTGCAGTCGCAGTCGCAGTCACAGCCGCAGTCGCAGTCGCAGTCGGTGCAGCGACCCGGCGATGCTCAGGCCTGTTGGCATGCGGGCGTTGGTGCAGCGACTGCCGCGGCTGCCGCCAGCCTGGCCGCCGACCCGCAGCAGCTGGGCCCGGGCCAGCTGCAGGCGAGCCGACTGTCGCTTCACATCAAAAAGATGGAGACGGCCGAGTCGATGGCAGAGCCACGGATCGCTGCACTCAATGAAATCGAGCATGGGCATGCGGGCGACGATGCGCTATTCGCCTCGCTCGAATGGCAGGCGCTGGCTGAGCTGGTCAAGACGAGCATCCTGTGCGAGGACATCAAGCTGCGCTGGACGGACATCTGCGGCAATCAGAACGCCATCGAGCTGGTCAAGGAGGCCGTACTGACGCCCATCGAGTATCCGCAATTGTTTGCCAACGGCCTCAAGCCCTGGCGCTCCCTTCTACTGCACGGCCCGCCCGGCAGCGGCAAGACCTACCTGGCCAAGGCCCTCTACGCCGAGACGCGCGGCAAGGTGACATTCTTTAACATCACGGCCAGCATCATGGTGTCCAAGTGGCGTGGCGAATCGGAAAAAATACTGCGCGTGCTGTTTCACATGGCCGCACGCCGCTCACCCTCCGTCATCTTCTTCGATGAGATCGAGAGTCTGACCTCGAAACGAGATCGCGCCACAGATCACGAGTCCTCGAAGCGATTCAAGAACGAGCTGCTGCAGCTGCTCGACGGCATGGAGCATACGCTCAGCGGCATCTTCGTGCTGGCCAGCACCAATCTGCCCTGGGACATCGACGAGGCCTTCCTGCGACGCTTCGAGAAGAAGCTGCTCGTGCAGCTGCCCAGCGCCGCCGAACGCTCCAGCCTGATCAACCGCCTGCTGGGCTCAACGATCAGCCTGACGCCCAAGCTGCTGGAGCAGCTGACTGCCCTCTCCGAGCACTTCACCGGCGACGAGATACGCCTGGCCTGCAAGGAGGTGAGCATGCAGCGCATGCGCCATGCCACACGTGCCTGCCGCGAGCCGAACCCAACCAAGCAGCCGCAGGCCCCGCAGGACGGTAGCGTAGAGCGGGCCTTCCAGCAGATCCGACCGCTGGGCATGAAGCTGTTGGCCAAGCACGAGCAGTGGCAGCAAGAGAACGGCTCCTGAATGCCACCGTTCACATTAAATGAAGAGAAGCTGCGAGTAGAGCTCTCGGATTCAAAGGTAGTGCGCGGTAGAGGCGATGCAAAATGGCTTTATCTGAAGGCTAACTTGTATTAGACTTGAATGCAAATAAAGAAGAAACTCAAGCTAATAAATTATGAATATAGAATAGAATGGACGAATCTGAAGTCAACATAAAACCTGATTATGAATGAAGAAAGGACCTAAGCTGAAAACAAAGAAAAAAAACCATAGAAGTACAAAAAAGTAATTAAGGTTTAATGATAAGATAATTGAAAGTTTCAGAGTTCTATTCTGTTTTATGTTGAGGCTAGTGTTACGAATTCCGGACTAGTACAATAAATGAATATATTTCCTAAGACTCGGTTTAATGAGAGATCAGGCAAGGCCTTAGCCTTACTGTTCCTATTCCTGTTAAGTACGAACAAGTATTTTTTCTTCAATATTCCACTTTCGAGTACACACAAAAGTATATGAAATACAGAGTGAGAGAGTGAGAGTGAGAGTGAGAGAGAGGAAGTGAGTGTGAGAGTGCGAGAAGAGTTAGAGCTAGAGTTAGGTTTACAATAGACATGTGAACGCAGCGTGTGGATGCGTTAGCGTTACCTTCCCGTGGTGCGACGTCTGGCTCCCGCGATGGTCATGCGGGAGACATTGCGACGAATGCGTCCGCTGGACCGACGCTGCGTGTTGATGGGCACCGAACCGGCCACGGAACGGCCACTGTACTCGGTGGTCGTGGAGCTGCGCCGATCGCTGCCGATCATCACGTCGGAGCAGAGCGACGAGGACATGATCGATGCGGCCGAACGCCGCTTGGCGCCCGTAAAGGTGCCGCCGCCACTGGATGAGGTGGTGGTGGCTGAGCTATCGGAGCGCGAGAATAGCGATGAGCGTTTGCTGCGATTGCTGGCGGTGCCAGCGGCATCCTGTATATTGCTATAGAACTCCTCCGTCTCACGGTCATAGCTGGCCGCCTCATCGTCGTCCATCGGCGGCCGTTCCTCGTCCTCAAACTCCTCCGCCTCGGTGGCCATTGTGTCGCTGCGCTGCGTCATGCCGCGCATCCCGTTCGAGGACGACGAGCCCGTATGCAGCTGATAGTACTCATGCTGGCTCATGTGCCCATAGTCGCGCGATCCTCGCGATCGATTGCTGCTGCCGAGCGTGCGATATGGCGCCGTTATCGTCGAACCCGAGTTGCTGGTGGTGCTCGTCGCGCCCAGCGAGTGCCGTTTGCTGCCAGCTCCAGCGGCAACAGATGCTGCTGCTGCTGCTGCTGCTGCTGCTGCTGCTGCTACTGCTCCTGCTCCTGCTGTTGTTGTGGCCACCGCCTCGCCCTCGCCGTCGCTCTCGCCGCCGCCGACGCTGCCGCTGAATGTGACCTCGTGGAACTTGGAGGATTTGCGACGTGGCCGCGGCATATGCTCCGCATGGCCATGGCCATGCCCATTGCCCATTGTCGTGATGGAGACGCGTGGCCCATTGTTATTGTCCAGCTGTTGCTGCTGCTGCTGTTGCTGCTGCTGCTGCTGCTGCTCCTCCTCGTCGGCGGGCATCAGGGTCAGTGCCAGCGGAGCTCGTCCAGCGGCGGCTACATATGCGCGACGCCGACTCCAGGGGAAGGCGCGTATAAATGCAAATATTATAAACAATGTGGCAATCATACTGCTGTGGTCGTTGGCTGCTTCGTCTGCTGTGGGTGTTGGCGGTCGGGTGGGTGTGGCTCAAGCAGTGGGTGGTGCTCTAGTGGTGCGCTGGCATCTCGAATGGAAATTCGTTCAGTTTTGTTTGCACTCGTTTTCTTTTCTTTTTTGTTTGTTCGTTTTTGGCGATTTTCGTTTTTGATTTGCAATTTGAATTCGTTGTTGCTTTTGCTTTAATTAACTTAAATTCGATTCGAGTTTGCTTTTAATATTGCACTTAACATTTCATTAGCATACAAAGCGCTAGGGAGAACGAGAGAGCTAGATGAATGTACGGGCTGTTAGAGAGTGAAAAAGACAGAGAGAGAGAGAGAGAGAGAGAGACAGACACAACGCACAGCAATTGAAACGGAAGCGGAAGCTTAATCGACACACACAAATACACAGCGGGGCGGGGAGAGATAGTAGAAAAACTAGATACAGATTCGAAGACATAGAGAAAGAGAAACGGAGAAAGAGATAAACTATTCTATACTACTTAGTCGAGTATAATTCTTCTGCTTTGAAAACTTTCCTCCGCTTACAGAACAGCAAAGATCCAGTATGTCTACAGATGGAGGACAGATCCGTATAACAAAGGTGAGCAAAAAGATTTAGCTCGAGAAACCAATATTAACATTCAGGTCCAGCCTAAACGTTTATGAACTCAGAGTTCCATAATGACCGACTAACCAAACAATCATCAGCATTTAAGCCAATTGGCAATATCATTTTAGTATGTGCATAGAAATATAAAGAAGCTCTCTCCTATTAGATATATGCTTGATCATGAACCATATTCTCAGTGCATATAATTGATTTAGAGTTCTCTAGTTTGACATTGACTGACTACAAGATATCTGGTCAATCATCAGCATGCACAATAAACTTTAACCCATTCGCTTGCACATAAGACTAAAACTTCTCTAGAAGCAAGGTGCACCGACTAAAAGATACCCGGACTTGCAAGCATAGTAAGCCTCAGCCTATTGGCTCTCACATTCAGTTTTTTAGTTTTCTTGTACAATGTGCACGACTTGGAGATACCCGGACGTTGATTAGCATACATAACGCTCTCATTTATCTAGTATAGTATCTACATAAGAACTCTTTAGCTCAATAATGAACGACCAATGGCTACCCGGACCAGAGATCATTCAAATCTATGGCAAAGCCAATCTCATTTGCTTGCACATAGCTATCAATGTATTAAGAGCAATACGAGTTGACTAGTCCCAGCATGACCGACTAACAAATACCCGGAGCCATTTGCTATTTTAAGCCAACTTATATGTCTGCTATGCGTTGATTAACTTTATATATAGCCGTATATATTTATGTAGATTTTTATTTAAACTTAGCCACTTAACGTTCCCTTTAGCTTAGAGTTCATACCAAACACTTATCGTTCCCTTTAGCTTAAAGTTCATGTCGATGAAGGGCCAAGGAGACAGACAAGTTATAGCTCAATTCACTTTAGCCCATCCTTTGCACCCTTCACTAATCGAAACATTGCACAAGCATCAAGACAGTCGCATTGAAAATTCGCATTGATTCGATTCCGATTTAAGCTTAAATAAATTTCGAAGACATCGCTCGGTTTGGTCTGCGGTCTGCGATGACAACATTTGTGCACGCTTCATTTGAACGACTGCACTAACTGGTTGACTGATTGAATGATTGACTAAGTGAGAGGGAGGGAGAGAGAGATTGTGTGTGTGAGCGAGCGAGTTAGCGATTAAGTGGCTATTGAGTGTGCGTTGCTTGTTTGTCGCAATATTCTGCGCAATTCTGATGGTTAGCATTATGATAATCAATGCACAATTATGGCGCACACTTGCACAACAGACTGCACAGAGGACTAACAAGCGAATCGAGCCAGTTGGGACCAGTTGGGCACCCACACACGGCACGACATTGCACTGCACTGCACTGGGCTGCCGTCGACTAAGCGGCTAAAGCGAAGACGAACTGCGCTGGCTTGTTAAGAGCACAATTTTCCAGTTGCGTCTTGGGAAGGCAATATTTATCTATATATATAGACATATATATGTATGTAGACAGTGATAGAGGGGTGAGACATGTACTTACAGTTATATACAAGTATCTGACATTAAACTAAGCTGCTTAGTTGGCAGCGCTAAAGTTCAATTATAATTGAAATATGTTTAAATAATGCGATGCAACGGAATAATAACAATAATAATAATGATGATGATAGTAATGATAACAATGCAGGAACCACATCAGCTGCTGCAGGTGCAGCTGCAATGCCAATTACCTCAAGGGCCGGCCGTCCCTTCGCATCGCAGACAATTTCAAATATGCATTCAATATGCCGTAGTTAGGCCGTAATTATCTCTCTAATTGAATATTTCATTTGATTATAGACAAATTGGCAAAAGGCCAGCGCTGACGACAAAGCCACGTGGCAGCTTGGCACCTGGGCGCCGGGACACCTGGACAGCTGCTGTTAGCGTCCAGCGTCCATAATTGCCACGCACCAATTTTTAATTTGTTTTAAATTGCTTTATAGCCTGAAAGTGTCTAACGACTTTGCAAGCCAAACTGCATTAATGAAGCCCAAGGAAATTTCTATGAAATTTCTCTCTGTGTGTGTGTGTGTGTTCGTGTTCTTATGGGCGTGTAATGCATGTTGCATTTCATTTCACTTCAACAAAAGCCCGTCTGATGCAATAATAATACCTTGGCGTCTCTCCTGATAGACGTCTGGCTTGGCTTATGGCAGCCAAGCGGCTTGAATATGCAGCCTCAGCAAACTTACTTCAAAATGCAATTGTTGTTCCAGCCTGCCTTTATGGAATATCTCTAAAACAAGCTGCGATAAGGATCTCTAGAATAACTTTTAGCATTGTCATAAAGTAGCAACGCTTTGGCAGGGTAACTTTGATATTGGGGGAAACTCTAAAGTACACCAATTTGATTTCCGATTACTGAGCAATATGTTTATTAGATCAAAAAAACATTTCATCTCAGTCATGTGACATATTCAGGCAATATATATACATATAAAATAATATATAATCAGCACCAAGTTAAAAGTTAGCCCCAATTGTCGACCATTGCACTGGGAAAATTAACCTTCAGGGAGGTATTTAACTGATTCGCAACGAATCGAAATGAGCAACGCGAGCAAACAAAATTTTTTGAATAAACGTAAAGTAAAGTTGTTGGTATATCAGAGGCTTTAAAAATAGCCTAGGCAATAAGGATAGATAGGGTGCATGAATATGTGAGGGCAGCTCTGCTCAAGAGCAGAATATACTGTATAACAAATTAGTGAAAATTATGGAACTAATTCCATGAATTGAACTTTACTATTTACTAACACATTATCGACATAAAATTTCCAGATCTGTCTCTTAAGAACACCTACCACTTCTCAGATCTCAAGAGAATGTACTGAATAGGCGATTGCTGAAACTGAGGCCTGGACTTATTAGCTCATAGCTCAGCTGCCACATGTGAATATATAGTAGACTTATCGATTTCTATATTATACGACATTATAAGACGACATCTATAAGTATATATTTAATGACATTAAGCTCCGTCCGACAAGAGATATATGGCATTTCAATTAGACGCTTCATCTTCATGCTGCAGCTATTCATATTCAATTACAGGAAGGAGAAAAAGTTGCAAGACATGCGTCCATTTGTGGCAGAGTGCTGTAAGTGCAGCACACACACACACATACATATATAGATGTATCGTGACATGCAACACAGAAGCCGCGCTGGCAAACAGCCACAGGTACAAGCATCAATTTTTCTAGCCAAGCAGCAGCTCTGGGCCCTCGCATCTATTGCGGCTGGCTTATCGCGCCCGCCAGGCTAGCTGCTACTCCTGCTACTGCTGCTTAAGTGTTGGTAAACAAGCTAGCAACTCTCTGGCTGGCAAAGTCCGTGCCTTCCATTTGCTTTGCCTCCGGCGCTGCTGTTTTGCTACTTTTACAGCGACTGCGCTCGACAACCGACGCCTGGCTACATAATTCCTTTCAATTTCTTGCTTTTTTTTGCTTGCCTTGCCTCACTTTTCTTTGGCAACTAATTCCACACACACACACACACGCACGCAGATAGAAAAGTAGAGCACAGCGAGTAGAGGCAGAAAAAATGAAAAGATTTCTTCAAGTTGCAGCATCAGCTAAGCGAGCCAAAGGCAGCCAAGTAGACCAACAGCAGCAGCAGCTAAAGCCTCCCCTTAGCCAGGCGAATGTTGTTTTGTTGTTGGCGCACCCTCTCCCCCCTCTCTCTCCCTCTCCCTCTCTCTCGGGGGCTAAATTTAAGTAGCAACAAATCACTTCATTGTTTGCGTGTTTACATAATATTTATACATTGTATTGGTGCCGTCTCGCTCTAGCGCCAAACCCGCCGTCGAGGCCTGTTGACACGCTGCGCGCCATGTTCATTAATAAAGCGCAACGACAAGTCCCAAAAAAGTATGCTATGGAATTTTTTGCGCGACCACTGGACAATGCACAGAGCTGCAGAGAGAGAGAGAGAGAGATGGAGAGTGAGGAAGTGAGGCATGGGTAGAGAGAGTCTGCGAGACGAAGGAAGAGCAAGACAGATTGAGCACAGTCAGATAGTCAGAGGGGAAAAAAAACGAAGTTTAGACTGCGCGTCGCCAGTCGCCTGGACGAAAAGCAGCAACTGGCCAGGCCACAGAAATCGGGGCGAATGGCGTGACTAGAGATACGCTGTAGAGATACGCAGTTCATAGCATATATCTCTTTCTATATATAGGACTCAAGTCTATCAGTAACATACATTTCTTATATCAAGCAAACCTCATTCACAGCTTACAGGGTATATAAAAGCATTTATTATGAGAGCAGAGATACCCTGTAATGAAAAAACTTCATGCCATGTATGACTACAAAATGCATCTATATCCGTCCATTACCGATATTAAAACACAGTTTTACAGGGCATACAAAACATTCATAATGACACCAGAGATACCCTGTAGTTAATGAAACTTCATGTCATACATGTGTGACCATAAAGTGCATGTCTAGTCGTCCACTAGCTACATTTAGACGCTGTTTTACAGGGTATACAAAGCATTCAGAATTAGACTAGAGATACCCTGTAAAAGCCCAGAGCTTATAGCAGGTATATGGTCCAAATCTATCAAGCAAAGTGCACATTTAAGACTTCAGCAATCTTAAATTACTGCTTACTGGGTGTAGAAAACTTGTATGAGACTATAGATACCCTGTAAAAGCTATAACTTCTTAGCTTAGCTTAGGTCCATCAAGCAAACTGTTTGCTTAGCACTCTCACGGCACTTATCTACTACTAATAGGCCATACACAGATTCTATGGAGAGACTACAGATACCCTGTAAAAAGCTATGAGCTCATATCCCTCAGTTCACAGCTTAACTCTGCCCAGTCTACTCAAGCAACACTTGGTCACACGCTTACAGGGTATACAAAACTTTCATAACAATGACTGCAACGGCAGCAGCTGCAGCAGCAGCAGCCGCAGCAGCGCATTTTGCAATATTTTTTGGTAGTCATGCGTTGAATGACAAATGTGGCTCGACGCGGAAATTTCAATTACATATAGAGAGTGCGGGGCCAGAGCAGAGCAGCTCAAGTCAGCTGATCTGTTGGCCAATGTGTCTGTGTATGTGTGTGTGCGTGTGTGTGTGTGTGCGTAACTAACGAGCAGCCAAATGACGTCAAACAGGTCGCAGAGCAGCGCAACGAGGCAGCAGCAGCGAGCAATCAGGCCAGCAGCCCTTTAATAGCTTTAAAAGGCAGGCGATGCTGTGAGTGTGTGAGTGTGTGTGAGTGTGTGTGTGTGTGTTTGTGTGCACTTAAATACAGCTCAGCAGCAGCAGCAGCAGCAGTGGCACCAGCATCATGATGATGATCATTATCATGATTGCTGCAATCATTAGAAACATCATGAGGTCGTCATAGTTGCAACGTCCTTCCCTCATAATGTATTACAAAATATATATATTTATATGTATACATATTTATAGAAGAATGTATATATATGTGTGTGTGTGTGTGTGTGTGCAAAATACAAAATCCAAAATGCGAGATACGCTTAATGCAAAAACATGTTTTATACATGCAGAGTAGAGCGGCTGTATGTGTGTGTGTGAGTGTGTGTGTGTGTGTGTTGTGACCAAGTGCATTAACAGCCAGAAGGCAGGAGGCATTGCATAATGCAAAGCATATTTCGTTGGCTAAGCGATTGGTTTGGTTACCCGCTGCGACAACATTGCGTATGCGCAATTTCACAAATACTGAGAACTCAATGCCGATAACCCATTCAATAAATACATACAAAAACGAGGGAAACAGCAAGTGAAAGAGAGAGAGAGAGAGTGTGTGTGTGTGAGAGGTAGATAATGTTGTTGCAGCTGCATCTCGCTGATAGCCAAATTCAATTATCGTTTTCGGCATTAACAAACGTTCGCTGAATGTATTTATTAATTTACGCCAATTCCCAAATATGGCGAATTCAGAATGATTCGTGACAAGCGCATTTCATGTCCGATTACTTTTATGAAATACATAGACACAAATATATATAATGTAATCATTTATTCACATTTTATGTGCACTTAAATAGCTATTCGAGTGCAGAAATAATTAAAGTCCAACTCGGCCCAAGTGCGAATTGGCTCAATTGAAATCGATTGATAAATGGATAGATGGATGGTTCAATGCTCATTTCAAAATACAATTAATTAAAGGTAATAATTAGCAAATAAATTAATGTAATTTAAAGTCAAAGTTCCATAGGATTTCTTGGTATATCAAAGCAGTGCTAGGAGTCATAAGAGAGAGAAAGAGAACGAGGTGGATGCAGAAGGCTGAAAAGAGAAGCAATATCGAACGAATTTTCATATCTACAGAGAGAGACAGAGAGAGAGACAGAGAGAGAGAGAGAGAGAGAGAGAGAGAGAGACAGAGAGATAGGGAAAGACAGAAAGAGAGAGAGTGAGATTGAAAGTTAAAGAGAGAGTGGTAGAGAGAGCCTGAAAAGGAAATAGAGACAAACAACTGGGACAGAGACATATCTTCCTCGATAAATAGACCCAGTGAGGAAAAAGACGAGTCGAACGCAGATGAGAGAGTAGAAAGGAAGAGAGGAAAAGAGAAAAGGATAGAGAGAGGAAGACAGAGTGAGAGAGAGAAATTACAATGGGATAGAGAAGTTATGGAGAGATACAGAAGTTGAGTCAAAGAGTGAGTTAAAGTGAGATCGAATAGGAAAATAGGGAAAAATGAAGAGGGAGAGGCAAATGAGAGAGACAAAAAGAAGCGAAGATAGTGAAACAAAGAGGCAGAAAGCATGAAAAAAGGAGAGAGAGCGAAAGAGAGAGAGAGAGAGGCAAACACAAACAGAGAAAGCTAGAGTGAGCGATTGGTTGTATGGGCGACCGCTTCCTCTCTTTCTGCCTCTCTCTATGCTTCGGGTTCTATCTCTATTTCCGACTTTTTGGTTTGTCGCGCTCCCTCTCTCTTTGTCTTTCTCTTTACCCCATTCTCATTTCTCTCTTTCTTCTCTCTCTCTCTCTCTCTCTCTCTCTCTCTCTCTCTCTCTCTCTCTCTCTCTCTCTCTCTCTCTCTCTCTCTCTCTCTCCCTTCATCTCTCTAATATCGAATTCGCAGCTTCACTCCAAATTTTATCGTATTCCATAACTATTTATAAAAAATTCCAATCAATTCTTTTTTAATTCAAGCCACTTTTGGTCTCACTCTCTCTTTCTCTCTCTGTCACACTTTGGCAGCGGCCACACCCACCTTGTGCGGCGCCCTTGTGGCTCGCTGTTTAAGCCAAAATTCAGCTGCTGTTGGCCCATTGCTTTAACGTTTCTTGGGGGCCCAGCTGCAATTTGATGCTTTTGTTGTCAGAGCCTTCAACAACAATGATAATGTCGATGATGAGGACGACGTTGATGATGCTGCTGATGATGTTGATGATGATGATAATGTTTGATTATGATGATGTTGTTGTTGTTGTTGCTGTTGTTGTTATTGGGCAATGACGATGCCATTTTCAATGAATCTCAATGCAAATGCTGCCCAAATTAGTGTCAAACGTATTGATTCACACACACACACACACACATGCACAGAGTTGACTTGCTGCTGCTGTTAATAGCGTTGCAATTTGTATATGTGTGTCAACGTTTCAGTCGTTGTTGTTGTTGTTGTTGTTGTTGCTGCTGCTGCAGCTGCTTCTCCCTTGGCGCCTATGTGTATGCCATGAATTTGTAGCTAACACACTTAACCCATTTGCCATGCCCACCCTCACACACACACACACATGCACACACACACACACACTCACTCATAGCACTTTCATCCACTTTGGTGGCTTGCTGCATGCTGCATGCTGCATGCTGCATGTGTTGCATAATATACAAAATGTTTTGCACTTTAAAAATTGTTGCCCAAAAATTTCAATTAAACTCAATGACAACATAATTAAGGGGCGTGGCTAGCAGCTGGGCTGCCTATGACCAGTGTGCACGTGTGTGTGTGTGCGCGTGTGTGTATGTGTGTGTGTGTGTGCATGCTCAAAAAGTCAATTGATGTCAAGCAGACAAGAGTTGACACCCACATGAAAACATCTTCATAACTGGGCGCCTGCCATTGAGTGTGCATGTATGTGTGTGTGTGTGTGTGTGTGTGTGTGTGTGTGTGTGTGTGTGTGTGTGTGGGCGTATGTCAGAGTGTGTCTTGCTTTTTGTCTTTGACACTTGGCTCGTGCTCAAAACTGTCCTGGCAGCATGCAAGCAGAGATACCCAGGGCCAAGCCAAAAAAACAAAAAGCAAAAAAAAAAAACCAGAAACAAAAACAAAAACCAAACGAAATGAAATGAATTTCACAAAAACATTTTCGCTGCAATTTCACTAAGAGTTTTCGTTTTTGTTAGAGTTTTTTTTTAGTTTTTTTTTTTTGTAATGTGAAATGGAAACCACGTAGCACTGGCCCGGAATAGATCTCGCAGTGCGAAGCGATTTGTGGGCGAAAGCGTTTTTGCGCGCCTCGAGCGCCACATCAAAAGGCGTCACAGTGGCTGCGGCTGCCAAGGTAGCGCGCCAGCCACGCCCACTGGCTAGCTGGTCCAGCTTGCCAAAAATGAAATCACTGCGGAAAATGCAATAAAAATAATCACACCCAAAACAAACAGAGGAAAGCCAAAAAAAAAAAAAAAATGCTAAAAGACGAGAGAATGAAAAAAAAAAAAAATGTAGACGTGGAAATGGTGGAAAAGGCGAAAATGTTCCATTTGATTTTTGCTGGCAGACGATTGTTTAAAAGGTCACTCGGCATGGCCACGGACACGCCCCCTTACAGTGCTACCTGTACCGGCGTGGCGTGGCTTTCATCTCTTTATGAGCTGTAATTTCTCTTGTGATGGCAAATTGAGCGCGAAAATTGAACGGACGTTTGCAAAATGGCGCCTGATGACGTCAGAAAGGACACAAGCTGGCAGCGCCAAGTGACAATAGTCAAAGAAGAAGAAGAAGGGGAAGGCGAAGGGAAGTCGAAGAAAACTAAGAAGCAGGCAAAAACAATAATTTTTGGCGAGTCGACTCGTCCGTTGGCCATAAAAATAGCTTAGCTTGCAACAAATGTCACGTCAGAGACATTGTCTATCCCAACTACCCAATACAGAGACAAATATATATATATATATATATATGTATATATGTGTGTGTGTGTGTGTATGTCTGTCTGAATCGCACTCACAACTAAAGCACATTCAAGTCGAGCCATTTGACAATTAAATGCTGCGCTCGTCGGGCAAAACAATAAGTGGAAGCTGAGCTGCTGCTCCTGCTGCTCCTGCCACTCCTGCTCCTGCTGCTATTGGAAGTCGTGTGGCAGCTGGAGCCGTTGGACATCTTCAAAATGCTCGAGCTGGCGCTCTGGCATGGCATGGGTAAAAGGTAATGACGTCGCTTTTAGCGTGCCAGTCGAGCCGAAACTCAATTAAATGTGACAGTGGAAAATGGCTGCCTAAAAGTATGCTTTATGCGCGCGAAAAGGCATCGGAAAAGCCAAAGGCAATGGCAAAAGGAAGAAGCCGACGCTGCTGCCAGAGGGCTGAAGTGGGTGTGGCAGTAGCTTGTAGATGCTTCTGACAGCAGCCAGGTGCGACAAATACACACACACACACACACAGAGATGGAACAGCCAGCATTTAGAGCGTTGTTCCGCATTGCGAAACGTTAATTGACAAAATTTTCATTTGGTTTGAAACGAAAAGCAGCAGAAATATTAAAAAAAAAAAAAAAAGGAGAGAAAAACTTCAATTCAATTTGTTTGGCAAAGGAATACTTTCTTTACTATATATTTATGCATATAAACTGCTTTCAGCAAATGGGGCAGATAACATTTCCAAGGCACTGTCGCCCTCAGTGCTGCGAGCTAACAAAGTTTTTGCCTTTTCCATTTTCATAACTCATTTTGCCACTGCAGAAAGCTGTCAAGTTAAGTTGAATGAGTGCTCGGAAAATTTTGTTATATACATATATGACAGTGTTGTAAAGCTGACAGTGCATGGCGACGCTTGTCAGCTATGCAGCACTGTGTGTAAAACTTATTAACAACATTTTCATACATTTTTTATATTTTTACATTTATTATTATTATTATTTACATTATTTTTTTATTTTTACTTTTTTGTCATTTTTATTATTAGCATTATTTTTAAAACTTGTTTCAATTTACTTTTTATTTTATTTTATTTTTATTCTTTTTTTTAATTTTTGTGTAATTTTTTTGGTACTTTATATATTATTATTATTATTTTTTCTTACATTATTTTATTTTTATTTTTTTTAATTTTTTTATTATTATTTTATTTTTATTTTTTAAATTTTTTTATTATTATTTTTTTTTTATTTTTCAAATTTTTATTTATTTTCAAATTTTTATAAATTTTTTTTCTGATCTATTTTTTATTTCTTTATCTATTTTGTATTTTT